>NC_133329.1:52293335-52501419 GCF_042186555.1 Aquarana catesbeiana
AATAGAGCTTTTGATGTTATTTGATCACCTCTGCGGTTTTTATTTTTTGCGCTATAAACCGAAAATTTTGAAAAAAAATGACATTTTCTACTTTTTGTTATAAAAAAAATCCAATAAACTCAATTTTAGTCATACATTTAGGCCAAAATGTATTCGGCCACATGTCTTTGATAAAAAAAATGTCAATAAGCGTATATTTATTGGTTTGCGCAAAAGTTATAGCGTCTACAAACTAGGGTACATTTTCTGGAATTTACACAGCTTTTAGTTTATGACTGCCTATGTCATTTCTTGAGGTGCTAAAATGGCAGGGCAGTACAAACCCCCCCCCCAAATGACCCCATTTTGGAAAGTAGACAACCCAAGGAAATTGCTAAGAGGCATGTTGAGCCCATTGAATATTATTTTTTTTGTCCCAAGTGATTGAATAATGACAAAAAAAAAAAAAAAAATACAAAAAGTTGTCACTAAATGATATATTGTTCACACAGGCCATGAGCATATGTGGAATTGCACCCCAAAATACATTCGGCTGCTTCTCCTGAGTACGGGGATACCACATGTGTGGGACGTTTTGGGAGCCTAGCCCCGTACGGGGCCCCGAAAACCAATCACCGCCTTCAGGATTTCTAAGGGCGTGAATTTTTGATTTCACTCCTCACTACCTATCACAGTTTTGAAGGCCATAAAATGCCCAGATGGCACAAAACCCCCCCAAATGACCCCATTTTGGAAAGTAGACACCCCAAGCTATTTGCTGAGAGGCATGTTGAGTCCATGGAATATTTTATATTTTGACACAAGTTGCTGGAAATTGACACTTTTTTTTTTTTTTTTTGCACAAAGTTGTCACTAAATGATATATTGCTCACACAGGCCATGGGTATATGTGGAATTGCACCCCAAAATACATTTAGCTGCTTCTCCTGAGTATGGGGATACCACATGTGTGGGACTTTTTGGGAGCCTAACCGCGTACGGGGCCCCGAAAACCAATCACCGCCTTCTGGATTTCTAAGGGTGTAAATTTTTGATTTCACTCCTCACTACCTATCACAGTTTCAGAGGCAATGGAATGCCCAGGTGGCACAAAACCCCCCCAAATGACCCCATTTTGGAAAGTAGACACCCCAAGCTATTTGCTGAGAGGCATGGTGAGTATTTTGCAGCTCTCATTTGTTTTTGAAAATTAAGACAGACAAGAAAAAAACATTTCTTTTTTCAATTTTCAAAACTTTGTGACAAAAAGTGAGGTCTGCAAAATACTCACTATACCTCTCAGCAAATAGCTTGGGGTTTGATGAAATAAAAAAGATGATCTTAGGCCGAGTACATGGATACCAAACATGACATGCTTTAAAATTGCGCACAAACATGCAGTGGCAACAAAATAAATACATTTTTAAAAGCCTTTAAAACCCTTTACAGGTTACCACTTTAGATTTACAGAGGAGGTCTACTGCTAAAATTACTGCCCTCGATCTGACCTTCGCGGTGATACCTCACATGCACGGTGCAATTGCTGTTTACATTTGACGCCAGACCGACGCTTGCGTTCGCCTTAGCCCGAGAGCAGGGGGGGACAGGGGTGCTTTTTTTTTTTTTTTTCCTTTATTATTTTTTTGCTTTATTATCATATTTTTAAACTGTTCCTTTCATTTTTTTTAATCACTTTTATTGTTATCCCAGGGAATGTAAATATCCCCTATGATAGCAATAGGTAGTGACAGGTGCTCTTTTTTGAAAAAATTGGGGTCTATTAGACCCTAGATCTCTCCTCTGCCCTCAAAGCATCTGACCACACCAAGATCGGTGTGATAAAATGCTTTCCCAATTTCCCAATGGCGCTGTTTACATCCGGCGAAATCTAAGTCATGAAATGCTCGTAGCTTCCGGTTTCTTAGGCCATAGAGATGTTTGGAGCCACTCTGGTCTCTGATCAGCTCTATGGTCAGCTGGCTGAATCACCAGCTGCATTCTCTGTTGAGACAGGAGAGCCAGAGAAAAACACGGAAGACGGTGGTGGGAGCATTCCTTCCCACTGCTTGTAAAAGCAGTCTAGTGGCTAATTAGCTGCTAGGATTGCTTTTACATGAAAGCTGACCGCTGGCTGAAAAGAATGATACCAAGATGATACCTAAACCTGCAGGCATCATTCTGGTATAACCACTCAAAGTCGTGAATTGCACTTTCACTTTTTTTTGTAACTGTAACTTTTATAACTGTAACCGGTTCCAGGTTCGGGTCTCTCAAAATGCGATGGCATCTTGGGAGACCCTGTGAAGGTGTGCCTAGTCTGTACAATGCTGTACCCTACGCTAATACGCAACTAGTGAATGGTAGCGTTCAAAACATTCACCAATGCAAAGACCAGGATTGTCAGGACAGGAGGGACAATAATAGCGGGCGTCACGCCTATATCCGCACTTGCTGTAGACACAACATCTTTTTGGGGGGGGTTCGCTGGGTAGGGGTACTCGGGAGGACATAAAAATGCCTCTCATGTAGCCGACTGCATTTGGTTGGGGATGTGAATGGGAGAAGTACGGGCGCTGCAGAAGTGGTGGGTTCCCAGTTAGGATTGGCGAATGCAGCAGTAAGGGCACTATGGGCACGACGGGCCTGTTTGTCTTCTTCTTGGTGGCAGCGGGACACTAATTGTGCTTGCCACCTCACCAGCTTGAACTGCACTTATGGGACTCGCCACGTCACCAAGTGTTACTGCAGTGCTGGTTTGACTACGACCGGGGTGTATTAGGTCACTGGTGCTTGCCAGTTCACCAAAACGCTACCAAAAAAACTGTTAGTGATCGCAGGGATCAGGCCTGACTCTGCGAACGCTGCAGTTATGCGTTTAGTGTTTTGTAAGTGTCAGTGATCGATACTGCACTTGGGTGGGCTGGGCTGGGCGGAGGGGCAAAACGCAGGTGCTAGCAGGTATCTGGGCTGATCCCGCTAACAATGCGTTTTTGGAAGCCCTAAACTGCTGGGGAAGCTAGTATAGATCTGATCGGATCAGATATTGATCCGATCAGATACTATACCACTAAGGGAGGTGTACTGTGCGTGCGTGGGTGTTAGCGGTACTGGCGCTAATCTGACGCTGCTTGGGGCTGGTGCTTGCCAGTTCACCAAAATGCTACCAAAAAACTGTTAGCGATCGCAGGGATCAGGCCTGACTCTGCAAACGCTGCAGTTATGCATTTAGTGTTTTGTAAGTGACAGTGATCGATCGATACTGCACTTGGTTGGGCTGGGCTGGGCCGGGCGGAGGGGCAAAACGCAGGTGCTAGCAGGTATCCCGCTGATCCCGCTAACACTGCATTTTTGGGAACCCTAAACTGCTGGGGACGCTAGTATAGATCTGATCGGATCAGATATTGATCCGTTCAGATACTATACCACTAAGGGAGGCGTTTGCTGCGTGCGTGGGTGTTAGCAGTACTGGCGCTAATCTGACGCTGCCTGGGGCGACGCATATCACCGCCGGGCGATCAGGGGGCTAAACATTTATTCAGTAATAAACGGCGGGTGCCCTGACACTATAAAAAATAAACGAACTAACCAGCGTCACCCGTAACGGTTATATGGTGATCAGTAATGAAAGGGTTAACTAGGGGGCAATCAAGGGGTTAAAACATTTATTATATAGTATATGGGGGTCCCTGTCGCTATAAAACGCTGACGGCGAACCTAAATATTTACCTCCCTAACTAGCGTCACCAGTGACACTAATACAGCGATCAGAAAAATGATCGCTTAGCAACACTGGCGACGGGGGGTGATCAAGGGGTTAAAACTTTATTAGGGGGGGTTAGGGGGGTACCCTAGACCTAAAGGGGGCTAACACTAACTGCCCTACCACACTAACTGTCACAAACTGACACAATGCAGTAATCAGAAAAAAAAAACTGCTTGGTGTCAGTGTGACAGGGGGGAGGGAGGGATGATTAGGGGGTGATCGGGGGGATCGGGGGGTAAAGGGGGGTGTTTTGTGTGCCTGGCATGTTCTACTGTGATGTGTGTGTGTTTTACACTCACATTGCAGTCTTCTCTCCTCTGTGCCGGAACGGAAAATGCCGAGCCGAGGAGAGATGACATCATTTCCTCTGCCTCTGTGTACTATACAGAGGCAGGGGAATGATCTCATTGGCAGGGAGCGATCGCGAGGGGGGGGGGCCACGAATGGATGGCCTCCCCCTCATCTCTGAACGCTCTCAGACCAAAGCCGACCACCTCGGGCACCAGGTACGTGATTTTGCCTGCCCGTGCCATTTTGCTGCAGTATATCTGCGTGAGGCGGTCGGCAAGTGGTTAATGTCCCGTGTGAACTATCACATATTTCAGCTTCAGAATAAGCTGATCGTTATAATTCAAATAGAAAAAATGTTTATTGCTTGTTGGCATTGAGTTTTAAGGTTAAAAACAAAGATATAGGTCGAATTGAGAAATTTTTGGGTTATACGCACACATACGGATACATTAAATTCCCTGTGTAATAACGTTAATGATTTTCTGGCTTTTTCAGTATGTAACATTCTTTATCCTCATCTGCTATCTAATGGTAAATGATGGAATTACATCATTGTAAGTTTACTTTCATACTCATTTACATATCTGTAGACCTATAAATCATACACTCAATAGTATGGACCTTTTTTGAAACCTTGCTAATATATATCGTATGCCTATGATTAGATATATAACCAACATAACAACAAGATGCATGAAAGAAATTGAAGAGTTAAGAAAATGTTGAATGAAGAAAGAAAACAAAGTAATGCTCACAATTGCACTAGACAAATGGCATTCCCCTCCCACTCAGCTCTGTATATACATCATGTCCCTATATTTTTCTTGAATTATTTGTTTGCTGCTGCCCCATAATTGCAGGAATTAATTTTGAAGCGAACCCACTAGACCACGAACCCACACAGAGGGTGGTAACTTTTCATACTCACTCTGAACAACCCAGATTTTTTTTTTCCATTCCGGCTCTATTCCTTCTCCACCATCATCTGGAGTAGAGGAAACTATATTTTCAAATAAGGTAGACTAGCAGGTCTAAATCTACCTCCGGTCTCTTTTTTTTTTTTTTGTATACCACCTTGCCTACTCACCCCCAATTTTTAACATTTCCCCAAATAAATTATATAAGGAGCAGGTAAACTTCCTCTAAACGTTATAGCCCCAGGCATTCAATCTAACGATAGTAACATAAGAACTAATTCATAAATGGGATGTCTACTCACAAACTTCTCCACTATCTCTGAAACTTCTGTCCGTAAACACAAAAGGATTAAACATACCAGAAAAAAGATTGCAGTTTCTTAGGGAATTTCACAAACAAAAGGCTAACATTATATGCATACAGGAAACACACGTTAAATCTGACAAAATCCCCAAATTCTATGATAAAAGGTTCCCTCTATCATACCATGCCACCAACCCAGATGCTAAGTCCAAAGGAGTCACTATCTTAATATCTAAACAAACACCAATTCAGCTAACAGATTCTATGTACAATCCCATGGGGAGATTTATATTTCTTAAAGGGAGGTTAGGTGTCCACCCAATCACAATAGCTAATATGTAGTGCCCACCACCTTTAGGTGGGTGCTAGTAGGTAAGTGTTAGGTAAATTGCTAGTGCCTTACCCTGTTTGTTTAGGCCTGGTTGGTTAATTTGGTTGGGAGATTTGATAGAATAGAGGAGGGTGTGGCCACCTGCATTCTGCCCTGATAGATTCCCTTACTTCTAGTGAAATAGTCTGGGAAGAAGGCGGGCTGGGGACTGGGGTGCAGGCAGTTTGTATGGAGAGCCCTGGACCAATCATTAACTTGTATTGACAGGGGCAGTACTCGCATATAAACTGGGGTCACATGCTTCTAGAGGAGATGGGAGGAGTTGGATCCAGAGAAGGAGCAGAGATGTAACCAGTAACGTGAGCCTAGAGAGAAGGGGTGCCCAAGAAGGTCAAGAAACTGGCAGTCATGTTCCCCGAGCTGCAGCATTCTGCCAAGTTTGCTCCAGTCACGAGGAGGGAGGGAATGATGAGGTCACTGACTCTACTTGGGTGTCTGATAGAAGAGAGGAGGAGGAGGAGGCACATCTCCAACGAGGCAGGATGCCGTCCAGGTGGCAGCTTAAGGGCAGCCACCCTATAGCATCACACCACATAGCTAAGCATGTGCAGCGCGCTGCTAACTCCCCACATATTTAAAAAAGTTCTTTGGTGTAGCCCTTTTTTGACACGTGTGCAGCAGATCACACCGTTGCTGTTTGCAACATATGTCTGAAGCGTATCAAGCGTGGCCAAAACAGCAGCCGCTTGGGCACCACATGCTTGACCAGACATATGACGACCTCCCATGCAGTTCATTGGCAACAGCACTTAAAAGACCCACATCAAAGAACAAGGTGGACCTCTCTTTGCTCCTCATCAGCTGGAATCTCCAACCCCACTATACCTCCAGTCCTCTCAGAAACCTGCACTGAGAGGAATGAAGGTATAGAAATAGGTGTCCCAAGTACTTGCGGCCAATCTGCTAGCCACCAACATCAGATTTTAGCAGGCAAATTTTCCTACCCCAGTTGCTAAACCGTCGAAAGAAATTCCGTCCCAGCCATTCACATGCTCAGCATCTGAATGCTAACTTGGCCAAATTGCTAGCACTGCAACTGCTGCCTTTTCAGCTGGTAGACTCTGCCCCCTTTCGTGAATTTGTGGAATGTGCGGTACCTCGGTGGCAGGTTCCCAAATGCCATTTCTTTTCACGGAAGGCCATTCTGGCTCTCTACCAGCATGTGGAAGGCAATGTCTTGGCCTCGTTGGACAGGGCGGTCAGCAGTAAGGTGCATATCACTGCTGACGCATGGTCCAGCAGACATGAAAAGGGATGTTACCTTTCTTTCATGGCGCACTGGGTAACTCTGCTGGCAACTGGAAAGGATGCAGGACAGGGTGCAGTATTGTTGAAGCTTATTCCGCCACCACCCCTCCAAAATGCTAGCGGTGATTCTGCCACAGCTCTCTCCTCCACCCTCCTCTTCTTCTTCCTCTATGGCCTCTTCCTCTGCAGATTTCTCCTCTGAACCAGCGGTGCTCTGTAGGCGTTCAAAGGGCTACGCAAGCACTCAGGCAAAAAGATGCCATGCGTTGCTTGAGTTTGTCTGCTTAGGGGACAGGAGTCACACTGGGGCAGAGATTCTGTCAGCTCTGCAGGGGCAGGCTCAGAGGTGGTTGACGCCATGCCAGTTTCAGCCAGGAATGTTTGTATGCGATAATGGCACCAACCTCCTCTCCGCCCTCCGACAGGAGCACTTGACCCATGTTCCCTGTTTGGCTCATGTCCTGAATTTGGTGGTGCAGCAAGTTCTTGAGCAGGTACCCTGGCTTACAGGATCTCCTGAGGCAGGCCAGGAAAGTCTGTGGTCATTTCCGCCGGTCATATAATGCCAGTGCTCGGCTGGCTGACATTCAAAGAGAATGCAACCTGCCCAAGAACCGCCTCATTTGTGACATGCCCACCAGGTGGAACTCAACATTGGCAATACTGCAGTGGCTGCACATGCAGCAGAGGGCCATCAATGAGTACCTGTGTGAGTATGGCACCAGGACAGAGTCATGGGAGCTTGGCTATTTTTTGCCACACCAGTGGCTACTGATCAAGAATGCATGCACTGTCCTGTCACCATTTTAGGAGGCCAAGAGGATGGTGAGCAGTGACAGTGCATGCATCAGTGATACTGTACCTCTTGTCTTCCTGTTGGAGCACACGTTTCGTGGAATAATGGACAGGGCACTTGAGGCAGAACAGCAGGAGGAAGAGGAGGACTTCCTTACCTCTCAAGGCCCCCTTTATTCAGATACTAGTATTCCTGCAGGCCCGCCGATCATACAGGAAGAAGAAGAGGAGGAGGAGGATTGTGTCAGCATGGAGGTGGAGGATAACACTCAGCATCAGCAGCAGTCTTCAAGGGATCATTTGCAGTCCCCAGAAACCCATGGAGTTGTACATAGCTGGGAGGAGGTGGCTGAGGATCATGTGATCCTTAGTGACCCAGAGGACTCAGGATCGAATGCCTCTGCAAACTTACGCTGCATGGCCTCCCTGATCCTGCAAAACCTGCAAAAGGACCCTAGGATTTGTGGTATAAAGGAGAGGGATCATTACTGGCTGGCAACCCTTCTTGATCCACGTTACAAGGGTAAGGTTGCAGAACTTATCCAGCCTTCGCAGAGGGAGCAGAGGATGAAACATCTTCGGGAGGCCTTGCAGAAAGGTTTGTGCAATGCGTTTCCAGAGCCTGGGAGGTTACAATTTTCTGATGCTGGACAACGTGTTGCTGAGGCTTTGTTCAGTCACAGAAAGAGCGGTGGAGAAGGTGGCCGGCTGACCGATGCCTTCAAACAATTCTTCAGTCCTCAGCGCCCAGGTCTGATTTCCAGCAACCATCACCAGTGTCTGAATTACATGGTGCAGGAATATCTAGGAGCAAGATCAGACTTTGAGACCTTTCCACCAGAACATCGACCACTGGCCAGAGCTTGCTCAATATGCAATTGAGCTACTGGCCTGCCCTGCATCCAGCGTTCTTTCTGAACGTACATTCAGTGCTGCTGGAGGCTTTGTAACTGATCACAGAGTGCGCCTGTCCACAGACTCTGTTGATCGGCTCACATTCATAAAAATGAATCAGTCTTGGATCACCAGCTACCAAGCACCTGATGCTGATGTAAGCAATTGATTTTTCTATGGATGTGGGCCCTTGAAGACTGCATATGCTGAGTGACTATCCTATTATGCTGGGTGACTATCCTATTCCTCCTCAATCATCATGATGATAGCTTCTAGGAATATTTTCGGTTCAGGGCACCACCACCACTGCCTAAGGCCCAATTTTTATGCCCCTGTTTGACTGGGGCGTGTAATTACAATTTTTGATCTAATATTTCACAGCAGGGCCTGTTCCTGCACTCAACAAAAATATCTGTGAGGCTTTACAGTGTTGTGCCACCACCACCGCCTAAGGCCCAATTTTTATGCCCCTGTTTAACAGGGGCGCATAATTACAATCTTTGATCTAATATTTCACAGCAGGGCCTGTTCCTGCGCTCAACAAATGTTTCTGTGAGGCTACAGTGTTGTGCCACCACCACAGCCTAAGGCCCAATTTGTATGCCCCTGTTTAACAGGGGTGCGTAATTACAATTTTTGATTTAATATTTCACAGCAGGGCCTGTTCCTGCGCTCAAAAAAAGTATCTGTGAGGCTTTACAGTGTTGTGCAACCACCACCACCACCACCACCACTGCCTAAGGCCCAATTTTTATGCCCCTGTTTAACAGGGGCGCGTAATTACAATTCTTGATATAATATTTCAAAGCAGGGCCCGTTCCAGCGCCCACCAAGAGTAACTGTGAGGGCTTACAGTGTTCTGGTACCACCAACACCTAAGGCCCAATTTTCCGCAGAGTGTATAGGGCAGGCCATATAGTATATACAGGCGGTCCCCTATTTTCAAACATTTGACTTACAAACGACTCCTACTTAGAAACGGAGGGAGACAACAGGAAGTGAGATGAAATATACCCCTAGGAAGGGAAATTCTCTCTTGTAAGAGTTAACATGGGAAAAAGGTGTCTCCACTGATGCTTTATCACCAATCCTTGTTTCCCTAATAACCCAAAATTTTCTAAAACCAATTGTCATTGGGACAGAAAGTGAGGTAAAATCTTCTGAACAGGGGCACAGACAGCAAAACAAAAGTTACAGGGGTGTTGATAACCCTTCCCTAAAGCTTAAAAATAGATTTTTTGGCTGGAGCTACACTGACAAAATGTACCTGTTCCAAATTACAAACAGATTCAACTTAAGAACAAACCTACGGTCCCTATCTTGTTTGTAACCCGGGGACCACCTGTATACTGCTGCTGTTCAGAGTATATAGGGCCTCGGGGCCCCATGCCTTTTTTTTTATTATTTGGATGCGGGGTTCCCCTTAATATCTATACCAGACCCAAAGGGTCTGGTAATGGGCTGTGTGGGGGGCAGCAATATTACATTACAGCCGCAAGTAGTTTTAAATGACTTTTATTCCTTTAGAAATGTCATTTTGTGCAGGGACTGTTCTAAACACGGGAAAAATGCGTCACTTTACAGGCATACTATAGTCACCCCCCAGGCACGATATTTAAAGGAATATTTCACTTTTATTGTTTCACTTTAAGCATTATTAAAATCACTGCTCCCGAAAAAACGGCCGTTTTTAAAACTTTTTTTGCATTGATACCCCAAACACTTTATATGACAATAAAGCCGCGTACACACGAGCGGAATGTCCGAAAGAAAAAGCCAGGCGGAAGCTTTTCATCGTCTATTCCGATCGTGTGTAGGCCTCATCTGACTTTTTTTTCGAAAATTCTGACGGACCTAGAAATGGAACATGTTCTGAATATTTCCGACGGAACCAATTCCTATCGGGAAAACCGATTGTCTGTATGCTGTTCCGACGGACCAAAAATGACGCATGCTCTGAAGCAAGTACGAGACGGAAGCTATTTGCTACTGGCTATTGAACTTCCTTTTTCTAGTCCCCTCGTAAGTGTTGTACGTCACCGCGTTCTTGACGGTCGGACTTTGGGTTGACCGCTTGAATGGAATTCCGTCTGAGTTCTGTCGGAGAAACCTTCGGAGTTTATTCCGATGGCAAAACCGGTCGTGTGTACGCGGCATAACTTGCAAATTAGCCTTTAAAATTAGCACTTTAGATTTTTCATGTTCGAGTCCCATAGACTTTAACGGTGTTCGCGTGTTCGAACAAATTTTTTGCCTGTTCGCATGTTCTGCCGTGAACCGAACGTTCAGCTCATCCCTAGTGCAACCTTACTTTGCACCACAGTCTTACTGTTTCTGGCCTGCCCCCTTCATTATTTGGATGTACGTTCTAGGAGAAATGGAATCCTTCATAATGAGCACAGCAGGTGTGCAGAACCAGGAGCTCAGCATAGAGATGATGGGAACCCCTCTTAATGGACACACAGTAAGCCTACAGACTTGGAAACTAAGCATATGAATGGTGTGGAATCTCTTATAATGACATCACAGCCCCCATCAAAACCACCCCTCCCCTATATCAAGGTTCTAAATAGAGTCCTCTCTTACATCAGGGTCCCCCATCAGGGTCCTGCGTTGAAGACTGCGAGATGGATGTTTGGGGGGAAAAGAAGAGACCAACTGATCTAAATCCTCATTCTAATGCCGCGTACACACGGTCGGACTTTCTGGCCTACTTGGTCCGGCACACTTTCTGACGGACATTGTCCGCCAGGTGCGCCGGACTTTAAAACGGATGGACTTGCCCACACACGACTGGACTTTGCGGCGGGCTAAGTCTGCCTGTCTTTCCGACGGACTTTCGCCGGAGTTACGGCGGACTTTCAGAATGAATGGACTTGCCCACACACGGACAAGTCCGTTCATTTTGGACGTGACTCAGGTGCGACGGGACTAGAAAAGGAAGTCAATCTTGCCGCTTTTATCAGCGAGATTGACACCTTGCGAGCCCCGTCGCGGGGCATACCAGGCCCTTATGTCTGGTATGGATTATAAAGGGAAACCCCCTGCGCCGAAAAAACGGCATGGGGTCCCCCTAAAATCCATACCAAACCCCGATCCGAGCACGCAGCCCGGCCGGTCAGAAAAGGGGGTGGGGATGAGCGAGCGCCCCCCCTCCTGAACCTTACCAGGCCGCAAGCCCTCAACATGGGGGGTGGGTGCTTTGGGGGAGGGGGTGCGCCCTGCGGGGCCCCCCACCCCAAAGCACCTTGTCCCCATGTTGATGAGGACAAGGGCCTCTTCCCGACAACCCTGGCCGTTGGTTGTCGGAGTCTGCGGGCGGGGGGATTATCGGAATCCGGGAGCCCCCTATAAGAGGGCCCCCAGATCCCGGCCCCCCCACCCTATGTGCATGAGTATGGGGTACATGGTACCCCTACCGATTCACCTAGGGAAAACGTGTCAATAATAAAACACACTACAGCGGTTTTTAAAATAATTTATTAAACAGCTCCGGGGGGGATCTTCCTCCGGCTTCGGGGCTCTTCTTCCGACTTCGGGGGTCCCTCCGGTTCATCTTCTCCCGGCGTCCGGTTGGTTCTTCTCCGCTCTCTCCGGTTCCTCTTCTCCCCGTGTTCCAGTTCTTCGGCCGGCTCCTCCGCTGTCTTCAGGCAGCTCTCTTGCCAGCGGAGGTCCGGACTTCTGGACTTCTTGTCTTCTTTTCTCTTCTCCAGATGTTGACACGACGCCCTCTCCGGCTGGACTGCTCTCTGAGGGCTCTGTTGTGACTTATATAGGTGGAGACCCTGCCCCCTTACGATGTCACAGTCCCTGGGCATGCTGGGACTGTGATGTTTTAGGGGGCGTGGTCACTGGGTGATGTTGACCACGCCCCCTAAAACGTTCTAAAAGTGGTGAAGAATGCACTAAATTCATATACCTGTCTAGGCCTTTTCTTGAATTAATCTCATGTTGCGCCACATTTAGCATGCACATGCATACCTCCCAACTTTTGAACTTCAGAATGAGGGACACTTGAGAGAGGAAGTGTCCCTACGCACCCTGTGGCAAACATTGGTGTGGCCAAATTATTAAGTGACGGGCTTATGGAGTGTAATTAAACAAAACTGGGGCTTGCTGCTTTGATTGCTCTGCCACAAGCAAGAGTCTCCCAGACACAAACCCCAGCACAATCATTAAACAAAAAAGAATAAAAAGCTTCCATTACAAATGGTTTTGCACACACTGTGGAAGAGTGCGTTACACAAAGTGTGGAAAGATTCAGGAGTGCGTTTCATACAGAGTGCCAGGTTCAGGAATGCGTTATATACAGAGTGTGAGGTTCAGGAGTGCATTACGTATAGAGTGTGGGGTTCAGGAGTGCATTACGTACAGAGTGCGAGGTTCAGGAATGCGTTATATACAGAGTGTGAGGTTCAGGAGTGCGTTATGTATAGAGTGCGAGATTCAGGAGTGCATTACGTACAGAGTGCGAGGTTCAGGAGTGCGTTGCGTACAGAGTGCAAGGTTCAGGAGTGCATTACGTACAGACTGCGAGGTTCAGGGGTACATTACATACAGACTGCGAGGTTCAGGAATGCATTAAATACAGAGTGTAAGGTTCAGGGGTGCGTTACGTACAGAGTGTGAGGTTCAGGAATGCATTACGTACAGAGTGTGAGGTTCAGGAATGCATTACGTACAGAGTGTGAGGTTCAGGAATGCATTACGTACAGAGTGTGAGGTTCAGCAGTACAATACGCATAGAGTGCAAGGTTCAGGATCGTGTTACGTACAGAGTGCGAGGTTCAGGAGCACGTTACATACAGAGTGTGAGGTTCAGGAATGCATTACGTGCAGAGTGCGAGGTTCAGGAGTGCGTTACGCATAGAGTGCGAGGTTCAGGAGCGTGTTCCGTACAGAGTGCGAGGTTCAGGAGCACGTTACATACAGAGTGTGAGGTTCAGGAGCGTGTTACGTACAGAGTGCAAGGTTCAGGAGTGCGTTACGCATACCTCCCTTCCTTGAGAGTGAAAGTGTTCCTACGCACCCTGTGGCAAAAATTGGTGTGGCCAAATTATTAAGTGACGGGCTTATGGAGTGTAATTAAACAAAACTGGGGCTTGCTGCTTTGATTGCTGTGCCACAAGCAAGAGTCTCACAGACACAAACCCCAGCACAATCATTTAACAAAAAAAGAATAAAAAGCTTCCATTGCAAATTGTTTTGCACACACTGTGGGAGAGTGCGTTACACAAAGTGTGGAAAGATTCAGGAGTGCGTTCCATACAGAGTGCGAGGTTCAGGAATGCGTTATATACAGAGTGTGAGGTTCAGGAGTACGTTACGTATAGAGTGCGAGGTTCAGGAGTGCATTACGTACAGAGTGTGAGATTCAGGAGTGCGTTAAATACAGAGTGTGAGGTTCAGGAGTATGTTACGTACAGAGTGTAAGGTTCAGGAGTGCATTACGTATAGAGTGCGAGGTTCAGGAGTGCGTTACGTACAGAGTGCAAGGTTCAGGAGTGCGTTACGTATAGAGTGCGAGGTTCAGGAGTGCATTACGTACAGACTGCGAGGTTCGGGAATGCGTTAAATACAGAGTGTGAGGTTCAGGGGTGCGTTATGTACAGAGTGTGAGGTTCAGGAATGCGTTACGTACAGAGTGTGAGGTTAAGGAATGCATTAAGTACAGAGTGTGAGGTTCAGGAATGCATTACGTACAGAATGTGAGGTTCAGGAATGCATTACATACAGAGTGTGAGGTTCAGGAATGCATTACGTACAGAGTGTGAGGTTCAGCAATACGTTACGCATAGAGTGCGAGGTTCAGGATCGTGTTACGTACAGAGTGCGAGGTTCAGGAGCACGTTACATACAGAGTGTGAGGTTCAGGAATGCATTACGTACAGAGTGCGAGGTTCAGGAGTGCGTTACGCATAGAGTGCGAGGTTCAGGAGCGTGTTACGTACACAGTGCGAGGTTCAGGAGCACGTTACATACAGAGTGTGAGGTTCAGGAGCGTGTTACGTACAGAGTGCGAGGTTCAGGAGTGCGTTACGCATACCTCCCTTCCTTGAGAGAGAAAGTGTCCCTACGCACCCTGTGGCAAAAATTGGTGTGGCCAAATTATTAAGTGACGGACTTATGGAGTGTAATTAAACAAAACTGGGGCTTGCTGCTTAGATTTCTGTGCCACAAGCAAGAGTCTCACAGACACAAACCCCAGCACAATCATTTAACAAAAAAAGAATAAAAAGCTTCCATTACAAATTGTTTTGCACACACTATGGAAGAGTGCATTACACAAAGTGTGGAAAGATTCAGGAGTGCATTCCATACAGAGTGCGAGGTTCAGGAATGCGTTATATACAGAGTGTGAGGTTCAGGAGTACGTTACGTATAGAGTGCGAGGTTCAGGGGCGCATTATGTACAGAGTGTGAGATTCAGGAGTGCGTTAAATACAGAGTGTGAGTTTCAGGAGTATGTTACGTACAGAGTGTAAGGTTCAGGAGTGCATTACGTATAGAGTGTGAGGTTCAGGAGTGCGTTACGTACAGAGTGCAAGGTTCAGGAGTGCGTTACATATAGAGCGCGAGGTTCAGGAGTGCATTACATACAGACTGCGAGGTTCGGGAATGCGTTAAATACAGAGTGTGAGGTTCAGGGGTGCGTTATGTACAGAGTGTGAGGTTCAGGAATGCGTTACGTACAGAGTGTTAGGTTGAGGAATGCATTACGTACAGAGTGTGAGGTTCAGGAATGCATTATGTACAGAATGTGAGGTTCAGGAATGCATTACATACAGAGTGTGAGGTTCAGGAATGCATTACGTACAGATTGTGAGGTTCAGGAGCGCGTTACGTACAGAGTGCGAGGTTCAGGAGCGCGTTACGTACAGAGTGCGAGGTTCAGGAACGCATTACGTACAGAGTGTGAGGTTCAGGAGCGCATTATGTACAGAGTGTGAGGTTCAGGAGCGCATTATGTACAGAGTGTGAGGTTCAGGAGCGCGTTACGTACAGAGTGCGAGGTTCAGGAGTGCGTTATGTACAAAGTGCGAGGTTCAGGAGTGCGTTATGTACAAAGTGTGAGGTTCAGGAGTGCGTTACATACAGAGTGTGAGATTCAGGAATGCATTACATACAGAGTGTGAGGTTAAGGAATGCATTACGTACAGATTGTGAGGTTCAGGAATGCATTACGTACAGAGTGCGAGGTTCAGGAGTACATTACGCATAGAGTGCGAGGTTCAGGATCATGTTACGTACAGAGTGCGAGGTTCAGGACCACGTTACATACAGAGTGTGAGGTTCAGGAATGCATTACGTACAGAGTGCGAGGTTCAGGAGTGCGTTACGCATAGAGTGCGAGGTTCAGGAGCGTGTTACGTACAGAGTGCGAGGTTCAGAAGCACGTTACATACAGAGTGTGAGGTTCAGGAGCGTGTTACGTACAGAGTGCGAGGTTCAGGAGTGCGTTACGCATACCTCCCTTCCTTGAGAGAGAAAGTGTCCCTACGCACCCTGTGGCAAAAATTGGTGTGGCCAAATTATTAAGTGACGGGCTTATGGAGTGTAATTAAACAAAACTGAGGCTTGCTGCTTTAATTGCTGTGCCACAAGCAAGAGTCTCACAGACACGTGCGGGGTTCAGGAGTGCATTACGTACAGAGTGCGAGGTTCAGGAATGCGTTATATACAGAGTGTGAGGTTCAGGAGTGCGTTATGTATAGAGTGCGAGATTCAGGAGTGCATTACGTACAGAGTGTGAGGTTCAGGAGTGCGTTGCGTACAGAGTGCAAGGTTCAGGAGTGCATTACGTACAGACTGCAAGGTTCAGGGGTGCATTACGTACAGATTGCGAGGTTCAGGAATGCGTTAAATACAGAGTGTAAGGTTCAGGGGTGCGTTACGTACAGAGTGTGAGGTTCAGGAATGCATTACATACAGAGTGTGAGGTTCAGGAATGCATTACGTACAGAGTGTGAGGTTCAGGAATGCATTACGTACAGAGTGTGAGGTTCAGGAGTACGTTACGCATAGAGTGCGAGGTTCAGGATCATGTTACGTACAGAGTGCGAGGTTCAGGAGCACGTTACATACAGAGTGTGAGGTTCAGGAATGCATTACGTACAGAGTGCGAGGTTCAGGAGTGCGTTACGCATAGAGTGCGAGGTTCAGGAGCGTGTTACGTACACAGTGCGAGGTTCAGGAGCACGTTACATACAAAGTGTGAGGTTCAGGAGCATGTTACGTACAGAGTGCGAGGTTCAGGAGTGCGTTACGCATACCTCCCTTCCTTGAGAGAGAAAGTGTCCCTACGCACCCTGTGGCAAAAATTGGTGTGGCCAAATTATTAAGTGATGGGCTTATGGAGTGTAATTAAACAAAATTGGGGCTTGCTGCTTTGATTGCTGTGCCACAAGCAAGAGTCTCACAGACACAAACCCCAGCACAATCATTTAACAAAAAAAGAATAAAAAGCTTCCATTACAAATGGTTTTGCACACACTGTGGAAGAGTGCGTTACACAAAGTGTGGAAAGATTCAGGAGTGCGTTCCATACAGAGTGCGAGGTTCAGGAATGCGTTATATACAGAGTGTGAGGTTCAGGAGTGCATTATGTACAGAGTGTGAGATTCAGGAGTGCGTTAAATACAGAGTGTGAGGTTCAGGAGTATGTTACGTACAGAGTGTAAGGTTCAGGAGTGCATTACGTATAGAGTACGAGGTTCAGGAGTGTGTTACGTACAGAGTGCGAGGTTCAGGAGTGTGTTACGTATAGAGTGTGAGGTTCAGGGGTGCATTATGTACAGAGTGTGAGGTTCAGGAATGCGTTAAGTACAGAGTGTGAGGTTAAGGAATGCATTATGTACAGAGTGTGAGGTTCAGGAATGCATTACGTACAGAATGTGGGGTTTAGGAATGCATTACATACAGAGTGTGAGGTTCAGGAATGCATTACATACAGAGTGTGAGGTTCAGGAATGCATTACGTACAGAGTGTGAGGTTCAGGAGCGCCTTACGTACAGAGTGCGAGGTTCAGGAGCGCGTTACGTACAGAGTGCGAGGTTCAGGAACGCATTACGTACAGAGTGTGAGGTTCAGGAACGCGTTACGTACAGAGTGTGAGGTTCAGGAACGCATTATGTACAGAGTGTGAGGTTCAGGAGCGCGTTAAGTACAGAGTGTGAGGTTCAGGAGCGCGTTACGTACAGAGTGCGAGGTTCAGGAGTGCGTTATGTACAAAGTGCGAGGTTCAGGAGTGCGTTATGTACAAAGTGCGAGGTTCAGGAGTGCGTTACATACAGAGTGTGAGGTTCAGGTGTGCATTTCATACAGAGTGTGAGGTTCAGGAGTGTGTTACGTACAGAGTGTGAGGTTCAGGAGTGCGTTACGTATAGCGTGCGGGGTTCAGGAGTGCATTACGTACAGAGTGCGAGGTTCAGGAATGCGTTATATACAGAGTGTGAGGTTCAGGAGTGCGTTACGTATAGAGTGCGAGATTCAGGAGTGCATTACGTACAGAGTGTGAGGTTCAGGAGTGCGTTGCGTACAGAGTGCAAGGTTCAGGAGTGCATTACGTACAGACTGCGAGGTTCAGGGGTGCATTACGTACAGACTGCGAGGTTCAGGAATGCGTTAAATACAGAGTGTAAGGTTCAGGGGTGCGTTACGTACAGAGTGTGAGGTTCAGGAATGCATTACGTACAGAGTGTGAGGTTCAGGAATGCATTACGTACAGAGTGTGAGGTTCAAGAATGCATTACGTACAGAGTGTGAGGTTCAGGAGTACGTTACGCATAGAGTGCGAGGTTCAGGATCGTGTTACGTACAGAGTGCGAGGTTCAGGAGCACGTTACATACAGAGTGTGAGGTTCAGGAATGCATTACGTACAGAGTTCGAGGTTCAGGAGTGCGTTACGCATAGAGTGTGAGGTTCAGGAGCATGTTACGTACAGAGTGCGAGGTTCAGGAGTGCGTTACGCATACCTCCCTTCCTTGAGAGAGAAAGTGTCCCTACGCACCCTGTGGCAAAAATTGGTGTGGCCAAATTATTAAGTGATGGGCTTATGGGGCTTGCTGCTTTGATTGCTGTGCCACAAGCAAGAGTCTCACAGACACAAACCCCAGCACAATCATTTAACAAAAAAAGAATAAAAAGCTTCCATTACAAATGGTTTTGCACACACTGTGGAAGAGTGTGTTACACAAAGTGTGGAAAGATTCAGGAGTGCGTTCCATACAGAGTGCGAGGTTCAGAAGTGCATTACGTACAGAGTGTGAGATTCAGGAGTGCGTTAAATACAGAGTGTGATGTTCAGGAGTATGTTACGTACAGAGTGTAAGGTTCAGGAGTGCATTACGTATAGAGTGCGAGGTTCAGGAGTGCATTACGTACAGAGCGCGAGGTTCAGGAGTGCGTTACGTATAGAGTGCGAGGTTCAGGAGTGCATTACGTACAGACTGCGAGGTTCAGGAATGCGTTAAATATAGAGTGTGAGGTTCAGGGGTGCGTTATGTACAGAGTGTGAGGTTCAGGAATGCGTTACGTACAGAGTGTGAGGTTAAGGAATGCATTACGTACAGAGTGTGAGGTTCAGGAATGCATTTCGTACATAATGTGAGGTTCAGGAATGCATTACATACAGAGTGTGAGGTTCAGGAATGCATTACGTACAGAGTGTGAGGTTCAGGAGCGCGTTACGTACAGAGAGCGAGGTTCAGGAGCGCGTTACGTACAGAGTGCGAGGTTCAGGAACGCATTGCGTACAGAGTGTGAGGTTCAGGAACGCGTTACGTACAGAGTGTGAGGTTCAGGAGCGCATTATGTACAGAGTGTGAGGTTCAGGAGCGCGTTATGTACAGAGTGTGAGGTTCAGGAGCGCGTTACGTACAGAGTGCGAGGTTCAGGAGTGCGTTATGTACAAAGTGCGAGGTTCAGGAGTGCGTTATGTACAAAGTGCGAGGTGCAGGAGTGCGTTATGTACAAAGTGTGAGGTTCAGGAGTGCGTTACATACAGAGTGTGAGGTTCAGGAGTGCATTTCATACAGAGTGTGAGGTTCAGGAGTGTGTTATGTACAGAGTGTGAGGTTCAGGAGTGTGTTACGTACAGAGTGTGAGGTTCAGGAATGCGTTATGTACAGACTGTGAGGTTCAGGAGTGCGTTACGTACACACTGCAGAGTTCAGGAGTGTGTTACATACAGAGTGCGAGGTTCAGGAGTGCATATAGTCCCTTGTTACCCTATGCATACAGGAACTTTAATTTCCCTGTAACTCAGGATATGCTGGGAGTTGTAGTTCCTGGTCACCCTGACCACCTTGGGAGTTGTAGTCCCCCTGTCATTCAGGCCATGCTAGGGGTTGTTGTCTCCCCATCACTCAGTAAATGCTGGGAGTTGTAGTCCCCCTGTCACTCATGCCATGCTGGGAGTTGTAGTCCCCCTGTCACTCAGGCCATGCTGGCAATTGTAGTCCTCCTGTCACTCATGCCATGCTGGGAGTTGTAGTCCCCCTGTCAATCATGCCATGCTGGCAGTTGTATCCACTCACCCTCTGCAGTTCTCTCTCAATCTGCCCAGACTTGGTGACGATGGGCCGCCTCACAGCATACTCCACTGCCCGCACTTGGAGTTCATAGCCTGCAGGGTGAGGATCCGGCTCCGGCGTCCACCCTCTTCAGTCCGCCTCAGAGCACCAACTTCACCGGTCTGCTCATGTCTCTGGAAGACCACCGCTCTATGGTGGGGGGAGTCAGGAGGGGGTGCCGCTCTGTGGTGGGCGGAGTCAGGAGGAGAGATAGCGTGTCGCTCTCTAGTGGCCAGATTTAGGAGGAGAGGCCGTGTGCCGCTCTGTGGTGGGTGGAGTCATGAGGAGGGGCAGGGTGTCACTCTCTGGTGGCCCGAGGTCAGATGGAGGAGCAGGGTTGTGCCGCTCTGTGGTGGGCGGAGTCAGGAGGAGAGACAGGTTGCCACTCTCTATTGGTCGGAGTCAGGAGGAGGGGCCGGGTGCTGCTCTGTGGTGGGTGGAGTTAGGAGGAGGGGCAGGGTGCCGCTCTCTAGTGGTCAGAGTAAGGTGGAGGGGCAGGGTTGTGCTTTGTGGTGGGCGGGGTCAGGGGGGGGCAGGGTCGCGCTCTGTTTGTGGGGTGGAGCCAGGAGGCTGAAAGCGAATATCGGCCCGCCCATCCCCGACATCAGAGGCTGAATTTGACAGCTGCACTTTCCCTCATTGCAGCCTTACCCCTGCCGGGTCGCCCACCAATCCCTGGTTTGCCCACCAATTCCTGGCTGGCCTACCAATCCCTGGCTGTGCTAGATGTAACAGCATACTGCTGCAGGCCCTGCTCTGCATGGAGTAATGCTGGACAAAGCCCCTGTACTCCGGGACCGTGGGACAAAGGTGCAAATGCGGGACAGTCCCGCCCAATCCGGGACTGTTGTGAGGTATGTGCACAGGAGACACTTTTGCAAAAATTTGTCTCAGACAGTTTTTCTGTCATTTACTACGACACGAAAGTGGCACATTTTAGGACTACCTGAATTTAGGGCACCAGTTGATGACAGAACCAAAAGTGTTGCAAATGCTTCATCAGTTCAGTGCAATACATTAACAAAAGGGATTAGGGCCAGAGAAGTGTTGAAGTACCCCATTATGTTTTTAGTGACAAACTACCTTCATCTCAGATATTTTTCTTACCTTGCTCAGGTGCATAGATTCTTTTTTTCTTGTTGCTTGTAGTAGCTGGGAAGAAATAATCAGCAGATTATAACTGCAATATGATACTTTCAAGACATCTGCAAAATAGTGGAAGGGATGCGGAAAAAGAGGCGCCAAGTCGCCAATAGTGTAGCACAGTTTTATTCAAAATGACATAAATTTACAGTAAGAATGCACTCACAAATGTCCTGGGACATTGCGACCAAGCAGGAACACCTTTCAGGGGCCAGACCATGCCTCCTCCATCAGCCTCTGATGAAGGCTGATAAAGGAGGCGTGGTCTGGCCTCCAAAATGCATTCCTGATTGGCCACAGCATATCAGGGTTTGACATCTCCTTTGACAGCTCCAGTTTCTCCCAGCGGTAGCCGGGCTCCTGCACCTCTTCCCACAATGGCTCTGTCATTGTAGTGGCTCCAGCATGGATTGGATTCTCCTTGGTAGCCCCACACTGAGCTGTACATGCCTGCTATCTTGGACAATTGTGAGTGCATTCTTACTGTATATTCATGTCATGTTTGAATAAAACTGTGCTACACTATTAGCGGCTTGGTGCCTCTTCCTCCCCATCCCTTCCTCTGTTAGTGTTCGAGTTCCCAGCCTGCTTCAGGAGGCAGCCTTGTTTCTACTAGAGGTGTCAGCCAGAGACTGTTTTTAATTTGTCTAGTTAAACCTCTGGGATGTATCCCTATTCGTGTGTGTGTGTATATCTCTAATTATCACTGATTTTACTGCATGCCAGCTTTTTTATATGTATAGGCTGGCAGTTCATGTTACATTTGTTCCTTACACACTATCCAATTTTGATTGCACTCAATTTTCTTTTGCTGGCAGCAAGTACACATGATTGTTGTGTGTTGGTTTGCAAAATAGTGTTGTCCTGAAATAACTCATACAGCTAGAAACAATAAGATACCCCAAAGCACAGTGGTGTAGTGAATAGCACTCTCGCCTAGCAGTAACAAGGGTCGCTGGTTCAAATCCCAACCACGACACTACCTGCCTGGAGTTTGCATGTTCTCCCTGTGCCTGCGTGGGTTTCCTCCGGGTACTCCGGTTTCCTCCCACACTCCAAAGACATGCTGGTAGGTTAATTGGCTTCTGTCCAAAAAAATTGGCCCTAGTATATGAATGTTAGGGACCTTGGATTGTGGGCTCCTTGAGGGTAGGGATCGATGTGAGTGTGCGATATATGTGTGGAGCGCTGCGTAAAAAAAAAAAAAAAAAAAAAAAAAAAAAAAAATTACACAGCGCTATATGGGTACCTTAAATAAAATAAAAAAAAATAGGGATAATTGTAGACATGCACCCACACTCACTCAGGTTGAACTCGATGGACTGGTGTCTTTATTCAACCTTACTAACTATGTAACTATGTAAAGCAGCAAGCTATGCACCAAATATTAAAGGTTCACTTAAAGTATTAATGCTCAGATAGTCCACATCTTATGGGGAAGCACACTTTGGTCTTTTTGCCCTAGGTTCTAATGGGCATTGCCCCACCACTTGTTTGTAATCTCTCTATTCTATGCAGTCTGGTAACATTTGGTTGTGGCAATAAATCTAGACTGGTATGTAGTATGTACCTGGCTAATTGTTAGTCTTAGACTGGCACTTGTTAATAAAAAAATACTGACACATGCTAGATTACCTTGTTCTGGTTGGTCTAGGTTTCGTTTAGGGGCTCTCTTAGCGATTGAGGTTTCTACAGTTTCTTGTGAAGTTCCTGGAATAAAACACATTTGACTTGTTCATTACTTGTTTTCTTCTTTATGGGTTTAGAACTTTGCCCACCAACAACATTTGTTACTGCTGTTGGCTTTTTTTCCTTTATATTCTATCCAAGTGGCTTTGCTGTCTTTCCTTTAAAGAACTTTACAGAGCATATGTAAAGCCAAACATCATTGTTGGTTCCCATTTTACACAGTTACCTAGAGAGAATTGTTTGAGAGATAGGAGACAAGACTAACAAAATGGGAACCAACAATAGGGGGTTCATATCAGATTTCCATGTGCTGACGGAGAGGTGAAAATGATTTTTCGCAACACTGACATATACTGTGCATGGATAAAGTGTTAGGCTCAGTGCTGCCAAAACAACAAATTTTTATTTATCAGAGGGCACCTAACTTTGGGAATATGGTTGTGAAGAAAACTTTTGATCCCCCAAAGCACAAGTTGTATTTAAAGATAAAAAACATTTTTTGTTTGTCGTAAATGTAGTAGAGCGTGTACAACAACACAAAATAATGTAACTCGTCTTTAAATCAACTGTTGAGGATAAGCAATATGAGATCTGTGAATTTATCATGTATGATACACGTTTCACAATGCCCTTGTGGCCTAATTTATGTGGGCCAAATGAAAGGCCCCCTAAAACAGCGGATTTCCGAACACATACAGAATATACTATTAAGGTACTGACAACACAGCGTATCCTTGCATTTTAGAAAAAAAAAGCATGATAAAGATCCATCTGGCCTCCAATTTTGGGGCATAGATAGGTTGTATCCCTCCTGAAGGGGGTCTGACATTGTTAGGGACCTCGCTAGAAGTGAGACTAAATGGATTTATATATTGAAGTCCCCCAGTCCAGGGGGGCTCAATGTGTAACTGGATATCAACTGTTTCATTAAGGAGTTAACTGTCCAAGGGGTAGGGTTATTTAATGATTAGTTGCCGTGCTGTGTGGCTTGGCCCTTCATTTCTGGTCTGTTGTGGTTCCTTGTGGTTTGGTTTGGATGATTGATTGTGGATGGTGGGTATGCGGGTTCTTTTGTTGCAGTTGTGCTTGATGTGTGGTTGTTTTGGCTGTTCTTTGTGTGTTGGACTGATGTGTTGATTGTTGTTGTTTGGTGTCCCGGGTCCACCGCAGTACCATGCAGTCACTTCCGGGCTTTGATACACATACATATAAAAAAGCTGGCATGCAGTAAAATCAGTGATAATTAGAGATATACACACACGAATAGGGATACATCCCAGAGGTTAAACTAGACAAATTAAAAACAGCCTCTGGCTGACACCTCTAGTAGAAACAAGGCTGCCTCCTGAAGCAGGCTCGGAACCCGAACACTAACAGAGGAAGGGATGGGGAGGAAGAGGCACCAAGCCGCTAATAGTGTAGCACGGTTTTTGTTTGATCGGAGCGATCACCGCCGACATACACAGCCGTGTGTAGATTCAAATATGGCGCAGAGACTGCAGGGATTCGGCGGAGCCGAGATACACATACCCGAGTGTTCTCGACTTTTCTCGGCGCCGCTCACAGTCACGCCCAGTCCCGCCCTATGATGGACATAACACAGGTCCAATGGCGGAACTGGGCGTGACTGTGAGAGGCGCCGAGAAAAACCGAGAACACTCGGGTATGTGTATCTCGGCTCCGCCGAATCCCTGCAGTCTCTGCGCCATATTTGAATCTACACACGGCTGTGTATGTCGGCGGTGATCGCTCCGATCAAACAAAAACTGTGCTACACTATTAGCGGCTTGGTGCCTCTTCCTCCCCATCCCTTCCTCTGTTAGTGTTCAGGTTCCCAGCCTGCTTCAGGAGGCAGCCTTGTTTCTACTAGAGGTGTCAGCAAGAGGCTGTTTTTAATTTGTCTAGTTTAACCTCTGGGATGTATCCCTATTCGTGTGTGTGTATATCTCTAATTATCACTGATTTTACTGCATGCCAGCTTTTTTATATGTATAGGCTGGTAGTTCATGTTACATTTGTTCCTTACACACTATCCAATTTTGATTGCACACAATTTTCTTTTGCTGGCAGCAAGTACAAGTGATTGTTGTGTGTTGGTTTGCAAAATAGTGTTGACCTGAAATAACTCATACAGCTAGAAACAATCAGATTACCCAAAGCAGCAAGCTATGCACCAAATATTAAAGGTTCACTTAAAGTATTAATGCTCAGATAGTCCACATCTTATGGGGAAGCACACTTTGGTCTTTTTGCCCTAGGTTCTAATGGACATTGCCCCACCACTTGTTTGTAATCTCTCTATTCTATTCAGTCTGGTAACATTTGGTTGTGGCAATAAAGCTAGACTGGTATGTAGTATGTACCTGGCTAATTTTTAGTCTTAGACTGGCACTTGTTAATAAAAAAATACTGACACATGCTAGATTACCTTGTTCTGGTTGGTCTAGGTTTCGTTTAGGGGCTCTCTTAGCGATTGAGGTTTCTACAGTTTCTTGTGAAGTTCCTGGAATAAAACACATTTGACTTGTTCATTACTTGTTTTCTTCTTTATGGGCTTAGAACTTTGCCCACCAACAACATTTGTTACTGCTGTTAGCTTTTTTTCCTTTATATTCTATCCAAGTGGCTTTGCTGTCTTTCCTTTAAAGAACTTTACAGAGCATATGTAAAGCCAAACGTCATTGTTGGTTCCCATATTGCACAGTTACCTAGAGAGAATTGCGTGAGAGATAGGAGACAAGACTAACAAAATGGGAACCAACAATAGGGGGTTCATATCAGATTTCCATGTGCTGTCGGAGAGGTGGAAATGATTTTTCGCAACACTGACATATACTGTGCATGGATAAAGTGTTAGGCTCAGTGCTGCCAAAACAACAAACTTGTATTTATCAGAGGGCACCTAACTTTTGGAATATGGTTGTGAAGAAAATTTTTTATCCCCCCAAAGCACAAGTTGTATTTAAAGATAAAAAACATTTTTGTTTGTCGTAAATGTAGTAGAGCGTGTAAAACAACACAAAATAATGTAACTTGTCTTTAAAACAACTGTTGAGGATAAGCAATATGAGATCTGTGAATTTATCATGTATGATACACGTTTCACAATGCCCTTGTGGCCAAATTTATGTGGGCCAAACGAAAGGCCCCCTAAAACAGCGGATTTCCGAACACATACAGAATATACTATTAAGGTACCGACAACATAGCGTATCCTTGCATTTTAGAAAAAAAAAGCATGATAAAGATCCATCTGGCCTCCAATTTTGGGGCATAGATAGGTTGTATCCCTCCTGAAGGGGGTCTGACATTGTTAGGGACCTCTCTAGAAGGGAGTCTAAATGGATTTATATATTGAAGTCCCCCAGTCCAGGGGGCTCAATGTGTAACTGGATATCAACTGTTTCATTAAGGAGTTAACTGTCCAAGGGGTAGGGTTATTTAATGATTAGTTGCCGTGCTGTGTGGCTTGGCCCTTCGTTTCTGGTCTGTTTTGGTTCCTTGTGGTTTGGTTTGGATGGTTGATTGTGGATGGTGGGAATGCGGGTTCTTTTGTTGCAGTTGTGCTTGATGTGTGGTTGTTTTGGCTGTTCTTTGTGTGTTGGACTGATGTGTTGATTGTTGTTGTTTGGTGTCCCGGGTCCACCGCAGTACCATGCAGTCACTTCCGGGCTGTGATACACATGCAGTTTCGAAAGTGACGTCGGGCCCTATGTGACGCAAGTTCCAGACATGACTGGAGGCACTTTTTTCCTTTTTTGTAGAGGCCCTCGGAACGCCCTTATCTTCTTACATAAGCCAAGCATGGTAGATCACATTGTGGATTGTGTTTATATGGACATTTGGGTAAAGTGGGGGGATTTCTCTTTGGGTACAAGTAAGTCAGGGCCCGGTGCCCTTGAATTGTTATTTGGGCCAACGATTATTAATGGATGGCCATTAAATATATTTATTTTTGGTGGTACTATTTATATTTTTTGTGTTTCAAGGTTTTTATACTCCACCCATGTGGCCTACATACCGGTATATACAGTACTGGCTGATGTGATACCTACATAATATCAGGTTTTTCTATTACCCCATTTGGTAAGAGCAAACTCTCTTCATCCCTGCATTCTGAGAGTAACGCACTCCTGAACCCTGCATGCTGAGCGCAATACACTCCTGATCCCTGCATTCTGAGCACAACGCACTCCTCATCCCTGCATTCTGAGCACAGCACATGGCTTATTCCTGCATTCTGAGTGCAACACAGTCCTCATCCCTGCATTCTGAGCGCAACGCACTCATGAACCCTGCATTCTGAGCGCAACGCATTCCTGAACGCTGCTTTCTTCGCCATTGCACTCTTGAACCCTGCATTGTTAGTGAAATGCACTCCTTAACCCTGCATTCTTAGCGCAATGCACTCCTGAACCCTGCATTCTGAGCAAAACGTACTCCTGATCCCTGCATTCTGAGCGCAACACACTACTCATTCCTGCATTCTGAGCATAATACACTCCTTAACCCTACATTCTGAGCGTAACATACTCCTGATTCCTGGACTCTGAACCCACTCCTGATCGATGTATTCAGAGCTCAACACATTCTGAGTAGAACACACTGCTGAACCCTGCATTCTGAGTGCAACGCACCCCTGAACCCTGCATTCTTAGAGCAACACACTCCTGAACCCTGCATTCTGAGCGCAACACACTCCTCATCCCTGCATTCTGAGCAGAATATACTCCTTAACCCTGCATTCTGAGCGTAACAAACTCCTGAGTGCAACGCACTCCTGATCAATGCATTCTGAGCTCAACACATGTCTGATCCCTGCATTCTATGCGCTACACACTCCTTAACCCTATATTCTGAGTGTAACACACTCCTTAACCCTGCATTCTGAGCGTAACTCACTCCTAATCCCTGCATTCTGAGTGCAACACACTCCTGATCCCTGCATTTTGAGCGCAACGCACTCCTGGTCCCCGCAATGTAACGCACTCCTTAACCTTTAAGAGGTAGAGATAGTCAGCGTGGAACATATTCCAGAGGGTAATATTGGGGCATTGGTGGTAGGTTGACTAAAGCACCTAAACCCAAGGTAAGTATAGTAACAAGTCCTATTTGCAATCCCAGAGCACCCAATAAGGAGATAGTATGCGACCGGTCTAAACTACGTGGCATGTTCACCAATACCAGTCTGGCGGACAAGATGGGAGAACTAGAACTACTGTTGTATGAGGAGGATTTAGATTTTGTAGGAATTACAGAGACTTGGTTTGACAGCTCTCATGATTGGCTGGCAACCATTCAAGGGTATTCCCTATATCGCAGGGATAGAGAGGGTAAAAGAGGGCGAGGGGTATGCCTATTTATGAAAAATGATGTACAAGTGAATGTGAGAGATGACATCACTAAGGGAGCAAGGGAGGAGGTGGAATCCTTATGGGTAGAGCTACAAAGGGAGGAAACTATGGGGAAAGTAATACTGGGAGTATGCTATGGGCCCCCTAACCAGAGAGAGGAGGCAGACCTCCTATCACAATTTAGATTAGTGGCAAGAATGGGAAGTGTCATCATACTGGGGGATTTTAATTATCCAGACATAGACTGGGTGGAAGGAACCGTACATTCATCTAAGGCTCGCCAGTTGCTAAATGTCTTGTAGGACAATTTAATGGGTCAGATGGTAAATGCACAAACAAAGCGTTACTAGACCTACTGATTACCAACAATACAGACCTGATCATGTATGTGAAAATACGGGGCAATTTCGATCACAGGTCAATTTGTTTTAGTATAAATCACACAAATAGGAAACATAAGGGGAATAGAAAGACACTGAATTTCAATAGAGCAAACTTCCCTAAACTACGATTATTGCTGGAAGATAATATTTGGGATAAAATCTTAGTAAAAAAGAACACAGAGGAAAAATGGGTATGATTTAGGAGCATATTAAATAAGCACATTAGCCAGTGTATCCCAATGGGAAATAAATTTAAGAGCTAATAAAAGTCCTGGGTGGCCTAACTCCAACATAAAAATGCATATAAAAGCAAAGGAGAAGGCTGAGGGATCATCATCAGCATTCCAACTGTGCAAAGAATGCAACAAGAAATGTAAGGGTGCAATCAGGGCATCAAAGATAGAACACAAAAGGCACATAGCGGAGGAGAGTAAAAAAAATCCCCAAAAATTCTTTAAGTACCGTATTTATCTGCGTATAACACGCGCCGGTGTATAACACGCACCCCAAGTTTAGGAGGGAAGTTTAAGGAAAAAAACTTACATTAAAATGCCCATCAATGCAGCCTTATCGTGTCCATCTGCAGCATTTTCAGTGTCAGTGCAGCCTTGCCCCAGTGTCCATTGCAGCCTTGTCAGTGCAGCTTTGCCCCAGTGTAGCCTTGTCAGTGCAGCTTTGTCAGTGCAGCTGTGCCCCAGTGCAGCCTTGTCAGTGCAGCCTTGTCAGTGCAGCTTTGTCAGTGCAGCTGTGCCCCAGTGCAGCCTTGTCAGTGCAGCCTTGTCAGTGCAGCTTTGCCCCAGTGCAGCCTTGTCAGTGCAGCTTTGCCCCAGTGCAGCCTTGTCAGTGCAGCCTTGTCAGTGCAGCTTTGCCCCAGTGCAGCCTTGTCAGTGCAGCTTTGTGCACTCGCCGCGATCGCCGCCGACATACACAGCCGTGTGTAGATTCAAATACTGCAGGGATTCGGTGGAGCCGAGATACACATACCCGAGTGTTCTCGGCTTTTCTCGGCGACGCTCACAGTCACGCCCAGTCTCGCCCTATGATGGACATAACACAGATCCAATGGCGGGACTGGGAATGACTGTGAGCGGCACCGAGAAAAGCCGAGAACGCTCGAGTTTGTGTATTTCGGCTCCGCCGAATCCCTGCAGTCTCGGCGCCATATTTGAATCTACACAGGGCTGTGTATGTCGGCGGTGATCGCCGCGATCGCTCCGATCAAACAAAAACTGTGCTACACTATTAGCGGCTTGGTGCCTCTTCCTCCCCATCCCTTCCTCTGTTGGGGTTCCCAGCCTGCTTCAGGAGGCAGCCTTGTTTCTACTAGAGGTGTCAGCCAGGGACTGTTTTTAATTTGTCTAGTTTAACCTCTGGGATGTATCCCTATTCGTGTGTGTGTGTATATCTCTAATTATCACTGATTTTACTGCATGCCAGCTTTTTATATGTATAGGCTGGCAGTTTATGTTACATTTGTTCCTTACACACTATCCAATTTTGATTGCACACAATTTTCTTTTGCTGGCAGCAAGTACAAGTGATTGTTGTGTGTTGGTTTGCAAAATAGTGTTGCCCTGAAATAACTCATACAGCTAGAAACAATAAGATACCCCAAAGCAGCAAGCTATGCACCAAATATTAAAGGTTCACTTAAAGTATTAATGCTCAGATAGTCCACATCTTATGGGGAAGCACACTTTGGTCTTTTTGCCCTAGGTTCTAATGGACATTGCCCCACCACTTGTTTGTAATCTCTCTATTCTATTCAGTCTGGTAACATTTGGTTATGGCAATAAATCTAGACTGGTATGTAGTATGTACCTGGCTAATTGTTAGTCTTATGCTGCGTACACACGGTCGGACTTTTCAGCTACAAAAGTCCAACGGACGCTGACGGACTAAAGCTGGCTGGTAATCCGATCGTGTGTGGGCTTCTCCGGACTTTCAACGTACTTTTTTAGCCTCAAATCCGACGTACTTTAGATTTGAAACATGCTTCAAATCTTTACATCGTAACTACGACGGACCCCGAAGTCCGCTCGTCTGTATGCTAGTCCTACGGACAAAAAAACGACGCATGCTCATAAGCAAAAACTAAACGGAAGCACTCGGTCTAGTAAAACTAGTGTTCGTATTGTAGGTAGCACATTCATCACGCTGCAAAATCTGTGATCGTTGAATGCAGCGCATTTTATTTCTTCTTTACGAATGCTCTAAAGAACGAAGGTGTTTTGCTGTTCATAATCAGAGTTCTCCCAAACTGATTTCTGGATTCTTTTTCTCTTTGATCTCATGAATGATATAGTATGCTTTTTAAAAACAATGTTTCCATACTAATAATACTTTTTCCCTTATTTTTTTTTTTTTTAGGTTTGTAAAGTTACCACAAAGAACCCATTATTCTATTTTTTTTTTTCTAGTGATTATTTTTTAGTTTTTAGATAAAGTTAACCCAAAGCACCGTTTTTGGTTATGTAGATTTTTTTATTTTCAAGACTTACCACTTGAACATTATTAACATTAGTAATGTATTTTTGGTGTGTTTTTTTCAAACTCAATGAGATTGTTGTCCCTTGTTAATTTAACATTGTGTGTAAAATCAATGATTTAAAAGAAAACACATAAAGTCTTTTGCTAAACTCAAAAAAGATCCATTTATTCATGGTCAAAATAAAATAAAGAGGAAGTCAACGCTGGAAAAAGTCGGTGTACAAGAAAATTGGGATCTTGCGGAGTCCATATAAGAGGGAGCACAATCTGGTCCAAGAATCCCAGAGATCAACAGCACCAGCAGATGATCTAGATGTCCCCAGACTGTGGTCCTACAACAGCCTGCGTCTTCTGTCAGACCAGACTGAACCCAGGTCATCACTTTCTTCTCTTCCCTGCAGCCTTTCCTCCACGCTGCCCTGCAGCCTTCCCTGTAGCCTTCTTTTGAGGCTGTGGCTCTGGTGTTTCAGTTGTGGCAGGAGGAGGAGGAGGAGGAGGAGGAGGAGGAGGAGGAGGGGGGGCTGCCTCATGTAGTTGGGTGTTTCGTGTTAGCGTGCCCTGCAGCCCCTTATGGATTGTTTCCCCAAATAGGCGCTCACAAATGAGGCGCTGCTCCCAATCCATCTGAAGAAGCCTGCTGGCTAAGTAGCAGCCATAGGATTCTTCCGCTTCGGGGGGGCTCGTTAAAAAACGGGTGGCCTCTTGCATGAGGCGCAGGGATGCGTCCTGTGTGACCATCCCCTTCCTGGCCCTTTTTTTGGGAAGGTGGAGGGGAGGCACTTGGGATTGGGTCAGGCTCCTACTGGGCCCAGCCACCTCACTTGGCCCAGCCACCTCACTTGGCCCAGCCACCTCACTGGGAGCAGCCACCTCCTGCCTGACACTGGGCCCAGCCTCCTCCAGGATGATGGTGAATCCGGCCTCCTCCAGGCTGTCCATGGGCCCGGTCTCCTCCTGCCTGCCACTTTCCCCACATTCCTCCTGGATGGACTCATCCTGTGTATAAAAAAAGGACAATAGTTTTAGTTTCTTTTTTTGGGTTCATCAATGACACACAGTTTGCTTCTCATGACTAGCAAATTCAATGTGAATACATCTCTTTAATAAAAGAGTCTAATCAGACACCCTAATTATTTCAAGCAGGTGCCAAACATATTTAGCCACTACTGTCATTTGATATGTATACACAATTTTGAGTGCAAAATTATTTTAGACAATTATAACATCCAGTTAACATCATTAATATTAGTACAGTAAATATTTGTTAAAATAATTTACCTGACTCCAGATGGTCATATCCGGTTCATCCAGGATGGAAGACCCAGCTTGCTCCTCATCAGCCTCTGCTGGGGTGGAGGGAAGGGTGGAGGGAAGGGTTGAAAGTGATGCCCTGGATTCATTCTGGTCATCAAGAAAACGGAGTTGATTGTAGTACCACAGCCTGGGTACATAAACATCATCTGCTGATGCTCCTGATCTCCTTGATTCCTGGATCTTCCTATGCTCCCTCTTATACATGTTCCTCAAGACCCCAATTTTCTTGAGCAATGTCTCCATTGTTGCTCCCGGGATGGTCGCCTGGACAAAGGACAGAAGTCTCTCCAGCGTTGACTTCCTCACATGCTTTGCATAATACTGAGGGTGTTTCACCTCCCACAAATTCCTCATCTCTCGATATTTCGAAATAAAAGCTGTAAGGAACTCTGGATCCTTAAATAGGGGATTCATTATATCTGGAAAAGATAAAGTCACAAGACAAAAAACACTTATTATAGGTTTCTGCTAACCCCTCATCATCTTCTCCCTATGTAGGCCTCATCAATCTATCAAGCCATATAGGCCGCTTGCTACAAAGTCATGACCATAAAACCCCCCAAAAAATATTTAAAATTACCTTCGTTTTGTAACGTCCTGGTCCACTATCACCTACGCACAGAACGTACGTACGACACGCGCAAGGCCCCTCTTTATACACTACGCATGTGTGAAACTCCGCCTGCGTCGCCCGCCCCTGACGTTCGAAATTAACTCATGTTCTCCGCCCCCTAATTCGACGCACAGAACGTACGTACGACACGTGCGCAAGGCCCCTCTTTATACACTACGCATGTGTGAAACTCCGCCTGCGTCGCCCGCCCCTGACGTTCGAAATTAACTCATGTTCTCCGCCCCCCTAATTTGACGCACAGAACGTACGTACGACACGTGCGCAAGGCCCCTCTTTATACACTACGCATGTGTGAAACTCTGCCTGCGTCGCCCGCCCCTGACGTTCGATTTTAACTCATGTTCTCCGCCCATTTTTAGTTACGGCGCGTAGTGGGGTAAATAATGGCGGAGACACCTGACATGTCCTCAGGTAGTGGAAAAAGCCCGGAGGCTGGAACGTCAACCAAATCTGTGAGGCCTAGATTTAAGGCCTCCAATATGAGTTTTAAAGAGATGGTGAAGATGGTGGCCATTCTTCACAAAGACGACTATGATGGGAAGTATGGGCCGTACGCACAGCCAAATTTGCGCAAGGCCAAAATAATGGCGAAGGTCGTGGACACTTTGCAGGCTTCTTTTGGGGTACAGCGCTCCCGAGATCAACTTCGAAAAAGATGGTCTGACCTGAAACTCAGGGAGCCGGATCAATACAGACGGATCCGGAAAGTGCTTAAAAAAAGTAAGTACTTGTCGTGTTTTTCTCTTGTGTTTATTACCTTGTATACTGCTCCATGTGCTTTTCCTTCCTATACGATTTTTTTGTTCATTGTTTCAAACGATCTTTTACTAAACCTCGTTACATATCTATAGATAGATCTATCTATATATATATATATAAAGATATAGAGATATATATATATATAAAAATATATATATATATATATATAAAAAAATATATATATATAAAGATATCTATATATAAATATATATATATATATATATAAAAAAAAAATATATATATATAAAGATATCTATATATAAATATATATATATATATAAAAATATATATATATAAAAAATATATATATATATATATATATATATATATATATATATATATATATATATATATATATATAAATATATAGATATAGATATAGATAGATATAGATATATAGATATAGATAGATAGATAGATAGATAGATAGATAGATAGATAGATAGATAGATAGATAGATAGATAGATATAGATATATATATAGATATAGAGAGAGAGAGAGAGAGAGAGAGAGAGAGAGAGAGAGAGAGAAATATATATAGAGAGAGAGAAATATAGAGATAGGTAGATAGATAGATATAGAAATGTAAAACATTCTTTTGGAATATTTTAAGTTATCTTTTTTTATTTACATTTAGTTAGATATTTATAGATTTTGTTCCAGATATAGAGAGAGAGAGAGATCAAAAGATTATTAACTATATTTTGAGATATTGATATCTAGATATCTATCTATCCGATATGTCTTCATAATTTTAAATATTGAGGTAAAATAGGAACTCTACACAAACCACTTCACTACAAATGTTGGAAAATTACTATGTACTAAAATATCTGTGTGCTAAGTAGATTAATAATTTTTTGTTTCACATAGGGGAAAAATCACTCAGCCAACAAGAAGACAGTCCACCCCAAGCCAAACATGATTGGGAAATCAGCCCAAGCCCCACTGAGGATGTGGAGGAAGGAGAGGTGGGCGACATGGGCACCCCACCAGGTGAGTGTCTGACACACCAGCTTACGATAATCTATGCATGGCTGCCTTTTGTTTAATGTAATTTTTCTACTCTATTTTAGGGGATCTGGTTGTGCTTGATTCAAGCAACAGTGCCACCCCCGAGGATGTGGAGGAATTAGGCTACATGGGCACCCCACCAGGTCAGTGTCTGAGACAACAGCTTTATTATGGTAAGGTAAACTATGTATGTGTGCATATTTCTAAATACATTTTTTGGTTTCATTCCACTTTAGGTACACGAAGTGACTATTTCACTTCAGAAAGTGCCCAACGGCTAATTGGTCAAATAATGGCCTGGAATAAGGACATCGATGAAATGCGTAATCGGCTGGATCGTATGCAGCAGGAAATGAAGGACAAAATGGCTGTTTAACCTAATTTAAAAAAGGAGGGCTGTTTCTCGAAAATACATAAAAAAATCCACAAAAAAATAAAACTTGATTTTCAAAAAAAACAAAAAAATAAAAAATAAAACTTGATTTAAAAAAAAAAAAAAAAATTGATTTTAAAACAAAAAAACAAAAAAAAATTGATTTTCTCAAAAACAAAAAAAAAACTGGATTTAAAAACCCAAAAAAAAATAAAACTTGATTTTCAAAAAAAACAAAAAAATAAAAATAAAACTTGATTAAAAAAAAACAAAAAAAATAAAAAACTTGATTTTAAAAAAACCAAAAAAATAAAAAACTTGATTTAAAAAAAAAAAAAAAAATTGATTTTAAAACAAAAAAAATTGATTTTCTCAAAAACCAAAAAAAAAAAAAAACTTGATTTAAAAAAAACAAAAAAATAAAAAACTTGATTTTAAAAAAAACAAAAAAATAAAAAACTTGATTTAAAAAAAAAAAAAATTGATTTTAAAACAAAAAAAAAACAAAAAAAATTGATTTTAAAACAAAAAAACAAAAAAAATTGATTTTCTCAAAAACCAAAAAAAAAAAAAAAAAACTGGATTTAAAAACCCCCAAAAAAATAAAACTTGATTTGAAAAAAAAAAGTAAAAACTTGATTTAAAAAAAAAGAAAAAAAGTAAAAAACTTGATTTTAAAAAAACAAAAAAAAAATATAAAAAAAAAGCCTGTTTGCGAAAATCAAAAAGCCAAAAATATTTTTTTGTGGATTATGTATAAATATTTAAATATAATTATATTTTTCGAAATTATTAAGATATCATTATATTTTTGTCTATGAACATTTTATACTAAATGCAGAACTGAATGCATAACAACCATTAATAAAAACATCTCCTTATAGGAATTAAATAAATGTGTGGTTTGTTATTTCAATGCTCAGTATCAGTTTGGTTATAATTGTCAAAAAGTTGTTTACAGTGGCAATGGAGCTTTTATTTAGACATTTAAAATGAAAATACAGTTGGCACTACAACTGCTCGACCATAACCTAGGAGAAAGCCCAAAAGAAAGGCAAGCAATAAATATAATTCAAGATTTCATCAATATTTTTTTTATTGTAAAAAATTAAATATCCTGGCCCATTGCAATGGCCCCCCTACCCATAAAATAATTAACATATTGCTGTCTAACTTGACGGGCACTTTGGGGGGCCAAGCCAGTACGGACAGTATCCAGGCCCGTAAGGTTGTCATCTATAAGTCCGGCCTCAGGCCCAACTGTGCCTATATAATTCTGAGAATGTTTGTTTAAAAAGTTGTGCAGAATGCAGCACGATAAAATGATAAAATTAAGTTTGTATTCCGCCAAATTAATGGCTGTTTGAAACAGGCGGAACCGGCTGGCCAGAATTCCAAACGCATTCTCAACCACTCTTCTAGCTCTGGCCAGCCGGAAATTAAAAACCCTCCTCTCCGGGGTGAGGGTTCTTTGGGGGAATGGCCTCATGAGGTGCTTGCTCAGAGCGAAGGCTTCATCGGCAATGAAGACAAAGGGGAGTCCTTCCACATTATCCGCATCAGGTGGCAATCCCAGGCCACCACTCTGGCGACGCTGGCAGAACTCCGTCTGGGCAAATACTCCTCCATCCGACATCCGGCCATTCTTCCCCACGTCCACATATAAAAATTCATAGTGTGCCGACACCACCGCCATTAAAACAATACTGTGGAACCCTTTATAATTGAAATAGTATGACCCCGAATGGGGTGGTGGCACAATGTGGACATGTTTCCCATCTATAGCCCCTCCACAATTGGGAAAGTCCCAACGGCTGGCAAAATGGGATGCCACAGTCTGCCATTCCTGTGGCGTTGAAGGAAACTGGGGAATCAAACAAGAAAACCAAAATCAATTAATTTGGAAGCTAACATTGCAATAAAATTAGACAATTAAAAACATTATTCCCCAGCATCAGTATAACATTAAATAATTTAATTCTTCTGGAATAACTAATATGGAAAGGCACACTTATCAGATTGCTCACCCCCTCTGATGGAACATTGATTACATTTTAGGGGGTTGTGAAATCCCTAAAAAAGATTACTTTTAGGACACGCAGGAATTTAGGGACTAAAAAGGCTACAAGACTGCAGTTGTCGCACTCTGCAGGTGCAGTTGCTAACCAGCTTACAGTAAATGAGGTAATGTAAAAAGGCATTCATGTTGCAAGGAGTACACAATCACATGCAAGGGCAATTAATGAAAACACTTTGAGGCTTGCATATGATTTGATGATGGAAATCAGCAGAGCTTCTGCTCATTTACTAAAGCACTGGAACAAATGCACTTGTAGAGTGCACATGCATTTTGCAAAGTGCAACATATATTTGCTTTAGACAAATCAACACCACAGAACATTCAAGCAAATTTTTACGAGGGTGGGGGGGGTTGGGAAATCTAGCTAATTGCTAATTAGCAGCACACTATTTGGAGTGAGTTTAGGTGGGGGGGGGGGTTGGGAAATCTAGCTAATTGCTAATTAGCAGCACACTATTTGGAGTGAGTTTAGGTGGGGGGGGGGGGTTGGGAAATCTAGCTAATTGCTAATTAGCAGCACACTATTTGGAGTGAGTTTAGGTGGGGGGGGTTGGGAAATCTAGCTAATTGCTAATTAGCAGCACACTATTTGGAGTGAGTTTAGGTGGGGGGGGGTTGGGAAATCTAGCTAATTGCTAATTAACAGCACACTATTTGGAGTGAGTTTAGGTGGGGGGGGGGTTGGGAAATCTAGCTAATTGCTAATTAGCAGCACACTATTTGGAGTGAGTTTAGGTGGGGGGGTTGGGAAATCTAGCTAATTGCTAATTATAAGCACACTAAATACACTCAAACAAAATACATTCAAAATGAGTAGACTAGGTGGATATGTTCCCATCACTGCATGCTGGGGAGGTTATTGAAGGAAAATATACATGCATGACAAAAAATAACAGGAAAAAAATCCAGCATGTGTGAGGATAGAAAGGGGACATTCACACTATATTGCAATGATGGTAAGTAGTGTTTGAAGCAAGAAATACATTACATTATCAAAGATTACATAAAAGAACATGTGATGCTAATAAAAGAAAAATATCTTACCTTAATATAGTCCTTCTGCAGGACCTGGATGATGGCAGAACAGGTCTCTGGGATAATGATCCCCAGAGCCTGGGGGGAGATGCCTGTCGAGAACTTAAGGTCCTGCAGGCTTCTCCCTGTGGCCAAATACCGCAAGGTAGCGACCAGCCTCTGCTCCGGAGTGATGGCTTGCCTCATGCAGGTATCCTGCCTGCTGATATAGGGGGTCAGCAAAGCCAACAAACGGTCAAAAACGGGGTCCATCATCCGGAGAAAGTTCCTGAAATCCTCAGGATTATTCTCACGGATCTCACGGAGCAATGGCATGTGACAGAACTGGTCACGCTGGAGCAACCAATTCTTGGTCCATGAACTCCTCCTCGCCCTGTTCATGGACTGGTCTTGGGCTGAAGAATAAACTACAGCACCAAACACATACAATGCACGAGCTCGACGACGAGTACGTACAGGTAACATGGTTTCAAAACGGTCGGCTGGTCAGAACGCACTAAACAGAACGCACTGAAGAACAGCAAGGCCTGTGAAGAGCGACCTGAAAATCAGGAACGAGCGGCCAATAAAACAAAGATTTCTCAATGCCAACTGACCAAACGCACTGAAAAGCAGATACAAACCTCACAAGCACAGACTGAACAACAGTTAAAACGAACTGAAAAATACGAGTCTCACAAGCGCGAATCGTCTCTCACCAAACTTCTACTAACACGAGATAAACACGAGATTAGCAGAAGGAGCCCAAAGGGTGTCGTACGGGCTATTGAACTTCCGTTTTATAGTCTCGTCGGACTTGGTGTACGTCACCGCGTACTAAGCTGTCGTACTTTTGTGTGGTCGTGTGTAGGCAAGTCCGTTCGTAAAAAAGTCTGCCGCAAGTCCGCTGAAGGTACGCCGGAAGTATGTCGGACAGGCTGTCCGACTTTTATAGCTGAAAAGTCCGACCGTGTGTACGCGGCATTAGACTGGCATTTGTTAATAAAAAAATACTGACACATGCTAGATTACCTTGTTCTGGTTGGTCTAGGTTTCGTTTAGGGGCTCTCTTAGCGATTGAGGTTCCTACAGTTTCTTGTGAAGTTCCTGGAATAAAACACATTTGACTTGTTCATTACTTGTTTTCTTCTTTATGGGCTTAAAACTTTGCCCACCAACAACATTTGTTACTGCTGTTAGCTTTTTTTCCTTTATATTCTATCCAAGTGGCTTTGCTGTCTTTCCTTTAAAGAACTTTACAGAGCATATGTAAAGCCAAACGTCATTGTTGGTTCCCATTTTGCACAGTTACCTAGAGAGAATTGCTTGAGAGATAGGAGACAAGACTAACAAAATGGGAACCAACAATAGGGGGTTCATATCAGATTTCCATGTGCTGACGGAGAGGTGGAAATGACAACACTGACATATACTGTGCATGGATAAAGTGTTAGGCTCAGTGCTGCCAAAACAACATATTTTTATTTATCAGAGGGCACCTAACTTTGGGAATATGGTTGTGAAGAAAATTTTTGATCCCCCCAAAGCACAAGTTGTATTTAAAGATAAAAAACTTTTTTTGTTTGTCGTAAATGTAGTGGAGCGTGTACAACAACACAAAATAATGTAACTCGTCTTTAAATCAACTGTTGAGGATAAGCAATATGAGATCTGTGAATTTATCATGTATGATACACGTTTCACAATGCCCTTGTGGCCTAATTTATGTGGGCCAAAGGAAAGGCCCCTAAAACAGCGGATTTCCGAACATATACAGAATATACTATTAAGGTACTGACAACAGAAAAAAAAGCATGATAAAGATCCATCTGGCCTCCAATTTTGGGGCATAGATAGGTTGTATCCCTCCTGAAGGGGGTCTGACATTGTTAGGGACCTCTCTAGAAGGGAGACTAAATGGATTTATATATTGAAGTCCCCCAGTCCAGGGGGGCTCAATGTGTAACTGGATATCAACTGTTTCATTAAGGAATTAACTGTCCAAGGGGTAGGGTTATTTAACGATTAGTTGCCGTGCTGTGTGGCTTGGCCCTTCATTTCTGGTCTGTTGTGGTTCCGTGTGGTTTGGTTTGGATGGTTGATTGTGGATGGTGGGAATGTGGGTTCTTTTGTTGCAGTTGTGCTTGATGTGTGGTTGTTTTGGCTGTTCTTTGTGTGTTGGACTGATGTGTTGATTGTTGTTGTTTGGTGTCCCTGGTCCACCGCAGTACCATGCAGTCACTTCCAGGCTGTGATACACATGTAGTTTCGAAAGTGACGTCAGGCCCTATGTGACGCAAGTTCCAGACATGACTGGAGGCACTTTTTTCCTTTTTTGTAGAGGCCCTCGGAACGCCCTTATCTTCTTACATAAGCCAAGCATGGTAGATCCCTATATCGCAGGGATAGAGAGGGTAAAAGAGGGGGAGGGGTATGCCTGTATATGAAAAATGATGTACAAGTGAATGTGAGAGATGACATCACTAAGGGAGCAAGGAAGGAGGTGGAATACTTTTGGGTAGAGCTACAAAGGGAGGAAACTATGGGGAAAGTAATACTGGGAGTATGCTATGGGCCCCCTAACCAGAGAGAGGAGGCAGAGGTTAGTGGCAAGAATGGGAAGTGTCATCATAATGGGGGATTTTAATTATCCAGACATAGACTAGGTGGAAGGAACCGCACATTCATCTAAGGCTCGCCAGTTGCTAAATGTCTTGTAGGACAATTTAATGGGTCAGATGGTAAATGCACAAACAAAGCGTTAATAGACCTACTGATTACCAGCAATACAGACCTGATTATGTATGTGAAAATACGGGGCAATTTCGATCACAGGTCAATTCGTTTTTAGTATAAATCACACAAATAGGAAACATAAGGGGAATAGAAAGACACTGAATTTCAATAGAGCAAACTTCCCTAAACTACGATTCTTGCTGGAAGATAATAATTGGGATAAAATCTTAGGAAAAAAGAACACGGAGGAAAAATGGGTATGCTTTAGGACCATATTAAATAAGCACATTAGCCAGTGCATCCCAATGGGAAATACATTTAAGAGCTAATAAAAGTCCTGGGTGGCTTAACTCCAACATAAAAATGCATATAAAAGCAAAGGAGAAGGCTGAGGGATCATTATCAGCATTCCAACTGTACAAAGAATGCAACAAGAAATGTAAGGGTGCAATCAGGGCGGCTAAGATAGAACACAAAAGGCACATAGCGGAGGAGAGTAAAAAAATCCCCAAAAATTCTTTAAGTACCGTATTTATCGGCGTATAACACGCGCAAGCGTATAACACGCACCCCAAGTTTAGGAGGGAAGTTTAAGGAAAAAAACTTACATTAAAATGCCCATCAATGCAGCCTTATCGTGTCCATCTGCAGCCTTTTTTAGTGTCAGTGCAGCCTTGCCCCAGTGTCCATTGCAGCCTTGTCCCAGTGCAGCCTTGTCAGTGCAGCTGTGCCCCAGTGCAGCCTTGTCAGTGCAGCTTTGCCCCATTGCAGCCTTGTCAGTGCAGCTTTGTCAGTGCAGCCTTGTCAGTGCAGCTTTGCCCCAGTGCAGCCTTGTCAGTGCAGCTTTGCCCCAGTGCAGCCTTGTCAGTGCAGCTTTGCCCCAGTGCAGCCTTGTCAGTGCAGCCTTGTCAGTGCAGCTTTGCCCCAGTGCAGCCTTGTCAGTGCAGCTTTGTGCACTCGCCGCGATCGCCGCCGACATACACAGCCGTGTGTAGATTCAAATATGGCGCCGAGACTGCAGGGATTCGGCGGAGCCGAGATACACATACCCGAGTGTTCTCGGCTTTTCTTGGCGCCGCTCACAGTCACGCCCAGTCCTGCCCTATGATGGACATAACACAGGTCCAATGGCGGGACTGGGCATGACTGTGAGCGGCGCCGAGAAAAGCCGAGAACACTCGGGTATGTGTATCTCGGCTCCGCCGAATCCCTGCAGTCTTGGCGCCATATTTGAATCTACACAGGGCTGTGTATGTCGGCGGTGATCGCCGCGATCGCTCCGATCAAACAAAATTAGCGGGGATCGGCCTATAACATGCACCCATGATTTTCCCCTGATTTTAAGTGGAAAAAAGTGCGTGTTATTTGCTGATGAATACGGTACATAAATAGAAGGGGAGGTCAGATCATATTGGTCCCATAAAGAATGATGAAGGGAATCTGGTTACTAAGGATGGAGAGATGACGAAGGTATTGAATTTATTCTTCTCCTCAGTCTTCATGAGGGAATCGGGGGGCTTCAGTAACCAAAACTGCAATGTTTATCCTCATGACATGTCACGGGAAGCACCCTCATGGCTAACAGAGGACAGAATTAGAATTAGACTTGAAAAACTTAATATTAATAAGTCACTGGGACCGGATGGCTGGCACCCAAGGGTCCTTAAGGAACTCGGTCAAGTAATTGCCAGACCATTGTTCCTAATCTTTACGAACAGTCTACTGACTGGAATGGTACCAGCTGATTAGAGAGAAGCCAATGTAGCACCAATATGTAAAAAAGGACCAAGTTACATCCTTGGGAATTACAGACCAGCCTAACATCAATAGTATGCAAATTCTTGGAGGGGATGATAAGGGACTATATACAAGATTTTAGTAATGACAACAGTATCATTAGCAGTAATCAGCATGGATTCATGAAGAATCGTTCTTGCCAAACCAATCTATTAACCTTCTATGAGGAGGTGAGCTGCCATCCAGATAATGGAAGGCCCGTAGACGTGGTGTATCTGGATTTTGCAAAAGCATTTGATACGGTTCCCCATAAATGTTTACTGTACAAAGTAAGGTCTGTTGGCATAGACCATACGGTGAGTACATGGGTTGAAAACTGGCTATAGGGGCGAGTTCAGAGGGCAGTGATAAATGGGGAGTACTCAGAATGGTCCGGGTGGAAAGTGGGGTCCCCCAGGGTTCTATCCTGGGACCAATCCTATTTAATTTATACATAAACGACCTGGAGGATGGGATAAACAGCTCAATCTCTGTATTTGCGAACAATACTAAGCTAAGCAGGGCAATAACTTCTCCGCAGGATGTGGAAACCTTGCAAGAAGATCTGAACAAATTAATGAGGTGGGCAACTACATGGCAAATGAGGTTTAATGTAGAAAAATGTAAAATAATGCATTTGGGTGGCAAAAATATAAATGTAATCTACTCACTGGGAGGAGAATCTCTGGGGGAATCTAGGATGGAAAAGGACCTGGGGGTCCTAGTAGATGACAGGCTCAGCAATGGCATGCAATGCCAAGCAGAATATTGGCACTAAAAAGGGGATCAACTCCAGAGATAAAACGATAATTCTCCCGCTCTACAGGACTCTGGTCTAGCCGCACCAGGAGTATGCTGTTCAGTTCTGGGCACCAGTCCTCAGGAAGCATGTGCTGAAACTGGAGAGAGTCCAGAGAAGCACAACAAAACTAATTAAGGGTCTGAGGATATTAGTTATGAAGAAAGGTTACGAGCACTGAACTTGTTCTCTCTGGAGAGGAGACGCTTAAGAGGAGATATGATTTCAATGTACAAATACTGTACTGGTGACCCCACAATAGGGATAAAACTTTTCCGCAAAAGGGAATTTAATAAGACACGCAGCCATTCACTAAAACTAGAAGAAAAATGGTTTAACCTTAAACTGCGTAGAGAATTCTTTACTGTAAGAGCAGTTAGGATGTGGAATTCTCTTCCATAGGTGGTGGTTTCAGTGGGGAGCATCGATGATTTAAAAAAACTATTAGATAAGCACCTGAACGACCACAACATACAGGGATATACAATGCAATACTGACATATAATCACACACATAGGTTGGACTTGATGGACATGTGTCTTTTTTTCAACCTTGCCTACTATGTAACAATGTTTCTATGTAACCCTTCATTCTGCGCATAATGCACTCCTGATGTCTACATTCTGAGCCTAATGCACTGGTGAACCTTGCGTTCTGAGAGTAACGCACTCCTGATAAATGGATTCTGAGCTCAACACACACCTGATCCCTGCATTCGGAGTGCAACACACTCCTTAACCTTGCATTCTGAGCATAACACACTCCTGACCCCTGCATTCTGAGCACAACACACTCCTGATCCCTGTATTCTGAGAGCAAGAAAGTTACACTGTTCCAACTTACAAATTCAACTTAAGAGCAAACCTACAGAACCTTGTTTGTAACCCAGGGACTGCCTATATATAGGTAAATTTAAAGAGAGACAGCGCACACAACAGGGAACTCCCAGTTCAATTTGAAAGATCCTCTTTCAGGTGCTCAGGCTCAGTGTGTCCTTACACACCACAACACAAACAAGTAAAAAGATTGAGCCGGCAGCTCTGTAGTCCATATAGCAATGTTAATGGTAACAGCCTTAGTCGTAGCATGTTAAACATAAAAATAGCAATACCTTTATATTCATATAAGCTCCACCCCAAAATCAATTTACATGGTAAATTGAAGCAATTAAGTGGGCAATTAAGAGGTTAATATCAAGATGTCAAAAATCAGGAAAAGGACTGAGACAAAAGATATACATCACCTGACATGTTTCAAAAGTTTTAAAAGCACAGTGGGATACTATACATGATAACCCTACACACAAGGGCAAGAAAAAAAAAATCAACGTTTTTTCGGTATGCTGGTGCATAAAAAAAAGAAAAGTTTTTTCAGTATGCTGGTGCATGTAGCCCATGTGTGAAGATCCATTTGGCATCATGGTAAACCACTGTGTATAAGACAGGAAAAACAAAGGACCTCATACAACATGTATCAACAAGGGTCAAAAGTAATAATAGGTAGTTAGTGAAGACTAGAAATGTGGGAACTGAGCCAGAGAGGCATAATGTCTAAAGGGAATGAGGGAATAATATAGAAAAGTCTCCCCCAGTGGGGTTTTCAGCAGAAATCAGAACATTGAATTGTTTAAAAAGGTTGTAACAACGAATCATGAACACACATAAACACTTAAAATATGAGCTCCGGTCAGAGATATGCGTGACTGTTCAATTTTACAGTTTTACAATCATGCAACAATATTCAGTATTAATTAATCAGTATTTAAAATGAAAATTTCCAACGCGTTTCAACATGCATGGTCAAAGTCTTCCTCAGGGAATTCATCTGCTGTCAAAAGACATATATACAATCATTATTCATGTATCAACAATATAAACTTTGATAATGCAAAGTCCCTCATACACATAAGGGCAAATTACAAAAAACAACATATTTACCAATGAAGGATACACACAGAAATTCTCCTGGCCGGAGTTCCCTTAAAAATCAGTCAGTGATCCCGTACCCTCATGCGGTACACGCTCCAATGGGGGAGATCCACTCACATGTGGCTAACAAGAAGCCACATTCAAGGCAGCCAAAGGGCGAGCATAAAAGGGGGGATTCCAAGTACCTGCAGCAGAGGTCCCAGTATTTATTTTGTAATTTATCAAAGCCTTACATTGTAGATTTGAAAGAAAGATAAACAGTGTGTTAGAAATAGTAGTAAAGGAGATATAGAGGATACGTTAATAATGAATTTTTTATAAAAATTATGGTGTTAAAAATCTGATATGTTAATTAGTGTCATAAGGTGTCAACCATATATGATGTAATACGTGAATGATTGTGCCTGACTTATCTAAATGTGATTCAGAAAAATTATTAATGAATGAAATAAAGTTAATTGGGTATCAGATTAGAAAATAAATGTGTGGACAAAAATAATAAAAAAGAGAAAATTAAAATCCAAAGTGAAAAGTGTGCGTGAGAGCATACTGCAAGGAATCAAGGAAGAAAAAGCAAGTGGTCCTGGTAGGAGTTTCAAACGCCAAAAGCTAGGTTTAGTTGAAATAACAAGAAAAAGTGCATATAGAAAAGACCCAAGTGATGGGTATAAATAAACAAAATAAAATAAAATAAAATAAAAGGATTGCACCTAATGGGAATTGGTTAATGAAAATAATAAAGGTGACTAAGCCACCTTTATTATTTTTTATTATTTTCCGGCCAGGAGAATTTCTGTGTGTATCCTTCATTGGTAAATATGTTGTTTTTGTAATTTGCCCTTATGTGTATGAGGGACTTTGCATTATCAAAGTTTTAAATTGTTGATACATGAATAATGATTGTATATATGTCTTTTGACAGCAAAGTAATCCCCTGAGGAAGACTTTGACCATGCATGTTGAAATGCGTTGGGATTTTGCATTTTAAATACTGATAAATATTGTTGCATGATTGTAATACTGTAAAATTGAACATTCATGCATATCTCTGACCAGAGCTCATATTTTAAGTGATTATGTGTGTTCATAATTCGTTGTTACAATTTCTAATAAAACTTTTTTAAACAATTCAATGTCCTGATTTCTGCTGCGGAAAAACCCCACTGGGGGAGACTTTTCCATATTATGACCCGTTCGGGGTGGCAGCAACATATATCACTCAAATTCATGTGTTTTTTTTCTACGATAGGAAATTGGATTGCATTATTTAAGAAATAAATCCACATCCCATCTGTAATTCATTCCAGTGGGGATCTGTGTCCCCAGGAAAAGGATCCATCTCACTTCCTGTTCTAGAAGTCTTCTATTTGTATCCCCTCAATGTGCCGCTTGTTTTATTTTCTGCACTGCACAGAAGGGAAATTAGGTCATATTGCCATCATGCATTGTTTTAAAATGTTTTGATACATTAGACATCTTTTTTATGTTGCTTGAGGCAGTACCATTATAATGTTCACTTATCCTAGTGCGCAGAGACCTTGTAGTGCATCCTACATACTGTAAGCTGCAGAGGCTGCAACTTAATTACATATATCACATATTTTGAACTGCAATTAATAAAATCCTTAATAGGAAGTTTTGCCGTTGTGATATGAAGTAATGGACTTATGATTATTATTATGTTTACTGCAGTATCTGCAGGTGTTAAGGCCACAGTTGTATGAGCCTGTGGTACTGAGCCAGGTTTTGGGAGGTAAGGCTGACCTGTATAAAATGGGGGACAGTAAATTGCCCAGGGTGCATGCCCGACAGCAGGAAAAACTGCAGCCATTGGTCAAAACCTTTACCAAATCACCAGCTCCATTCAGAACAGGGAGATATTTATTGATTATTTGTTTAATTTAATTGTATTCTTTGGAGAAGATAGTTACAGGGTGATTTATATTGCCTCCCATATATTTAATCTTGGATTTACATCTCTTGAAGGCAATGGCTCTATCTAGATGCCACTGTTGGTAGCCACGATTTCTAAGACGTTTAGAAATATTTTGACACTCATCATAGAAGCTGTCCAAGGTGGAGCAGTTTCTTCTGGCCCTAATAAATTCCCCAACTAAGATTGAGCGAATAGTGTGGGAGGGGTGACAGCTGGCAGCCAGGAGCCGGGAATTTCCTGCACTCGGTTTGGTATCAATACTCCCTGTTTCCCGGCTGCCTAGAAGTGTAATGTCTAAAATGTTTATGGTGTCCTTACCATGCTCATATGAGTTCAAGATTTAGAGTATTTTAGTTCAAATGCATCACAAATGAACATAGAGCAGGATCTGTATGGTTCCAGATTAGGGATGAGCTTCGAGTTCGAGTTGAACCAATGTTCGACTCGAACATCACCTGTTCGGTTGTTCATAGAACTGCAAACGTTATGGGCTGTTCGCGCCAAATTCGAGTGGCGCGTCACGGCCCATAATTCACTGTGGCATCGCAGTGCATTGCTGGCCGATGATTGGCCAAGCATGCACTATGACCCGCATGCTTGGCCAATCACAGCGCCATCTGTACAGAGAGCCATGATTGGCCAAAGCCAGGGTGGCTTTGGCCAATTATGGCTCAGGGGGTTTAGTACACGCCCCACACTATATAAGTGTGTTGTAGTGTGTTGCGGCGGCGGAGAGAGATAGACAGAGAGACAGTGTCATTTGATTTAAGTTAGACAGAGTAGGCAGGCAAGTCAGTTATTTGCACTTATTGTGCAAATATTGCAGTGTATTGTGTATATATATGCATCCTAGGTGGTGTGTGTGTATATGTGTATATATATATATATATATATATATATATATATATATATATACACACTGTATTCAGTTTAGCTAGATCCGTTCCTGTTATTCTCTTCCTAATATACTGACAGGCAGGCAGGTGTTTTTACAGTATTTACAGTTAGTGTACTGTGTCCTCTGCACAGTGTGCACCTAAAGCTACCTGAAGACAATTGCTGGTGTTCTTCTGATCCTATTAACCACTTGACGACCGCCTCACGCTGATATACGTCAGCAGAATGGCACGGGCAGGCAAAATCACGTACCTGGTACGTGATTGCCTTCCCGCGGGCGGGGGGGTCCGATTGGACCCCCCCGGTGCCTGAGGCGGTCGCCTTTGGTCTGGGAGCAATCAGAGATGAGGGGGAGGCCATATGATCGTGGCCCCCCCCCTCGCGATCGCTCCCAGCCAATGAGATTCTTCCCCTGCCTCTGTGTAGTACACAGAGGCAGGGGATGTGATGTCATCTCTCCTCGGCTCGGCAGTTTCCGTTCCGGCGCCGAGGAGAGAAGACATCAATGTGAGTGCACAACACACACACATCACAGTAGAACATGCCAGGCACACATAACACCCCCCTTTACCCCCCGATCCCCCCCTAATCACCCCTCCCCCCCCTGTCACACTGACACCAAGCAGTTTTTTTTTTCTTTCTGATTACTGCATGGTGTCAGTTTGTGACAGTTACTGTGATGGGCAGTTAGTATTAGCCCCCTGTAGATCTAGGGTACCCCCCTAACCCCCCCTGATAAAGTTTTAACCCCTTGATCACCCCCCGTCGCCAGTGTCACTAAGCGATCATTTTCCTGATCGCTGTATTAGTGTCGCTGGTGACGCTAGTTAGGGACGTAAATATTTAGGTTCGCTGTCAGCGTTTTATAGCAATAGGGACCCCCATATACTATCTTATAAATGTTTTAACCCCTTGATTGCCCCCTAGTTAACCCTTTCACCACCGATCACCGTATAACCGTTACGGGTGATGCTGGTTACTTCGTTTATTTTTTATAGTGTCAGGGCACCCGCCGTTTATTACCGAATAAAGGTTTAGCCCCCTGATCGCCTGGTGGTGCTATGCATCGCCCCAGGCAGCGTCAGATTAGCGCCAGTACCGCTAACACCCACGCATGCAGCATACGCCTCCCTTAGTGGTATAGTATCTGAATGGATCAATATCTGATCCGATCAGATCTATACTAGCGTCCCCAGCAGTTTAGGGTTCCCAAAAACGCAGTGTTAGCGGGATCAACCCAGATACCTGCTAGCACCTGCGTTTTGCCCCTCCACCCGGCCCAGCCCAGCCCACCCAAGTGCAGTATCGATCGATCACTGACACTTACAAAACACTAAATGCATAACTGCAGCGTTCGCAGTGTCAGGCCTGATCCCTGCGATCGCTAACAGTTTTTTTAGTAGCGGTTTGGTGAACTGGCAAGCACCAGCAGCCTAGTACACCCCGGTCGTAGTCAAACCAGCACCGCAGTAACACTTGGTGACGTGGCGAGTCCCATAAGTGCAGTTCAAGCTGGTGAGGTGGCAAGCACAAGTAGTGTCCCGCTGCCACTAAGAAGACAAACACAGGCCGTCGTGCCCATAATGCCCTTCCTGCTGCATTCGCCAATCCTAATTGGGAACCCACCACTTCTGCAGCGCCCGTACTTCCCCCATTCACATCCCCAACCAAATGCAGTCGGCTGCATGAGTGTCAGGTCCCACACTTACCAGACAGATGAGTCCACTTGGGCAGAGGGTAGGCTCCCTTACGTATCCGATTCGGGGCCCCTGGTAGAGTAGACAGGAGGCCCGCGAATGCGGAGTGGTATGAGGGCCTGAAGTTAGGGTCCTGGAGCACGGTGGTCTGGCAAGCAACCGGTGGAGCTTCAGGCTTGATAGAGCAGATGCTGAGCAGGAGCTAATCAGGCTGGTCACACACAGGCAGAAAGAAAAAACAAAATTGCGCTTGGATAAACAAAAATTAAATAAATATCAGTGTAAAAGTGAATAGGAGTGAGATGACACCTTATGCAGGTATCATAGCAAAATTCAAAAAGCTGCGGTTAAAAGTGGGGCCCACCAACAAAATACATATACAAATAAACCGCGCTAAAGTGAGTCCAATATAAAATCTGTGATAATAAACAATAAAGTCCAAAATATTGCAAGAATTCTTCTGTATGATGAGGTGAAGAAAATAAAGGTGACTATGTGGTGAACTGCTTACCAGAACGACAGGCAGAGGTCGGCAACGGGCTGGCGGCAACGGTACAAGGGATAAGGCAGAAACAAGGTCAAACGAGCCGGGGTCGGGTTCAGGCAGCAGTCAAGGAAGGTCCAAAGGCAAGCCGGGTCACAACGGGTAAACACTACGAAGATACAGGAACACAGGATGATCACGGAACAAGACACTGAGCTGTTTGATCAGGCAGCACCGAGTCAGTGTAGAGGCAGGCTTCAAATAGGCTGATTGGCGCCAAAACGCCGCGCTCGTGCACGCGCCGATTCGCCAAGGCGCGCCGCGCCCCCGACACCGGCGTGCACGCCCACACTACCGGGCATGTCAAAGGCAACGCCTGCAGGCGGACGCGCGCTAACGCGCGTACGCACGAACGCCCGGACGCCACCCCGCATGCCACGGCCGGTCAGCCCAGACACGCCAGCGCCCCCAGGGACACGCGCCCCAGCACGCACAGGGACACGAGCGCCAACGCGCCCCGGCGCCCAACCAGGTAACCTCTCTGACAGTGCCCCCTCCTCAAGGGCAGACTCCGGATGCCCAGCTGGGCCATCTTTGAGGAATGAGAGGTTTTAAAGGATTGCAGAAGTTCTTTAGCATGTAAATTGCTTTCCGGCTCCCACTAATTATCTTCGGGTCCATAGCCCTTCCATTTTACCAGATATTGCACCTGATTGCGCCTTCTTCTGCAATCCAGGATTGCCTCCACTTTGAACTCCTCTTCGCCATCAACCATAATAGGTTTGGGTGGGCCAATGCTGCGACCAGAAAAGAAGTTGGGGGTGACCGGCTTCAGGAGGGACACGTGGAACACTGGATGTATCCTCAGGGAGTTAGGAAGGTCCAGTTCGTATGCCACATTGTTGATTTTCCTTTTGATCAAGAAAGGACCCAGGTATTTGGGGCCCAGTTTCCTGGATGGGCAGGCCAACTTGAGGTTAGCGGTAGACAGCCAGACAGAATTGCCAGGTTCTAGAACAAGTTCCCCCCGTCTCTTCCTGTCAAAGATCTTCTTGTAATCTACCTGAGCCTTGGTCATGGTTTCCTGCAGCAATTTGTTGTTGTTAGAAAAGAAATCCAAAGTTTCGGATACTGCAGGAACAGGGCACTCGGGAAATGCTCCAGGCAAGAAGGATGGGTGGAAACCATAATTGGCATAAAACGGAGACAGATTAGTAGCTGAATGTAGTGAGTTATTATAGGAGAACTCTGCGATGGGAAGCAGGGAAGCACAGGCATCCTGGGAGAATGCAGAAAAACAGCGGATGTTTTGCTCCAAGGTTTGGTTCGTCCTCTCGGTTTGTCCATTTGACTGAGGGTGGTAGGCCGAGGAAAATGACAACTCGATTTCAAGGGCGCCACAAAGGGCCCTCCAGAATCTGGAGGTGAACTGGACGCCTCTGTCTGAAACTATATTGGTCGGGACTCCATGTAGTCTGACGATCTCTCTCCCTTCATGGGGAGAAAATGGGCCATTTTAGACAGCCTGTCTACCACAACAAAAATGGACGAATAACCTTCTGATGGTGGGAGTTCAACAATAAAGTCCATTGAAATCATGGCCCATGGTCTTTCTGGGACTGGTAATGGTTTCAACAGGCCCCATGCTCTTGTCCGGCTAGTCTTGTTTCTGGCACACGTGTTACAGGACTCCACATATTCCTTGCAATCCTTAGTAAGGTGAGGCCACCAAAAGGTGCGTTGGACAAGGTCAGTTGTTTTCCGTGTGCCGAAGTGACCAGCAAGTTTGTGATCATGGCACAAGCTTAACGCTCGTACTTTTAGCTCCTCAGGGACCACAATCTTATTCTTGAACCAGAACAGCCCATCCTTGGTACAGGCTTCAGCAGGTGGAGACATTCCCATAGAGGCTCGTCTGATTTGAGAAATTAAGTCCTCCTGTAGGATTAGGAAATTTCCAGAGGGGAGGATGGTGTCTGGGGACAGGGTTCTTCCAGAATCGAGAAACATTCGGGAAAGGGCGTCGGATTTGACATTCTTGGATCCGGGTCTGTAAGTAATATGAAAAATAAATCGGGGAAAAAAAAGTGCCCATCTGGCCTGCCGGGGTTTTAATCTCTTGGCTGTTCTTAGGTATTCTAAGTTCTTTTGGTCTGTGTAGACCAAAATGGGGTGTGCTGCACCTTCCAGGAGATAACGCCATTCCTCCAGGGCTGCTTTAATGGCTAGAAGTTCCCGATCACCCACGTCATAATTTTTCTCGGAAGGAGAGAGTTTGCGTGAGAAGAATCCCACGGGGTACAGGAGTGCTTTGGCACCCTGTCTCTGTGAAAGTACGGCTCCAACTGCAACCTCGGAAGCATCCACCTCCAGGACGAAAGGCAAGGCAGGGTTGGGATGCTTAAGAATAGTGGCTGACGTGAACAGCGCCTTGAGTCTTTCAAAGGCTTCTTGTGCCTTAGAGGTCCAGCAGAACCGGCATCCTTGTTTAATAAGTTCTGTAATGGGAGTTATGATTGAAGAAAATCCCTTAAAAAACTTCCTATAGAAATTGGCGAAGCCAATAAAACGCTGTACTCCTTTCTTGTCAGTCGGTGCAGGCCAATCCAGGATAGCGGATACTTTCTGTGGATCCATTTTAATGCCATCAGGAGAAATGATCAAGCCTAAGAACTGGATAGATTGGAGCTCAAATTCACATTTTTCAAGTTTGGCGTAAAGCCCATGTTGTCTCAGCCGGGAGAGTACATTCCGTACGTGTTTGCGGTGCTCCATCAGGGAGGCAGAGAAGACCAGGATATCGTCCAGGTAAACGATGACATATAAGTCCAGTAAGTCATGAAAGACATCATTGACGAAATGCTGGAATGTCGCTGGTGCGTTGCACAGACCAAAAGGCATGACGAGGTACTCGTAATGTCCGAATCGAGTACGAAAGGCTGTCTTCCACTCATCTCCTTCTCTTATGCGGATCAAATTATAGGCTCCACGGAGGTCTAGCTTAGTAAAAACGGTAGCAGATCCTAATCTCTGAAATAATTCAGGAACCAAAGGTAGCGGGTATCTGTTCTTTATAGTGATTTTATTAAGCTCCCGGTAATCAATGCAGGGACGTAAGGAGTGATCTTTCTTTTCCACGAAAAAGATGCCTGCCCCAGCTGGAGACGTGGAAGGACGGATGAACCCTTTCTTCAGGTTGTAATCTATATAGGTTTTCAAGGTGCCCAGCTCCTGCTCAGTTAGAGGGAAGATCCTCCCGAAAGGAACTTCGGTACCCGGTAAAAGTTCTATTGGGCAATCATAGGATCTATGTACTGGAAGGGTTTCTGCCCCCTTTTTACTAAACACATCCAGGAAATCCCGGTAAGGTTCGGGAAGATCTTGGTAGGACTTAGTTTCTGAGTCCATGCACAGGCATTGGGAGGAAGTTACTGGGGTCCCCCCTAAGCAGTGTTGTCTGCAATATTCAGAAGAAAACTGGATCTTGCCCGTAGACCAGTTGATACTAGGATTGTGAGCCTGTAGCCAAGGTATTCCTAGGATAATTGGGAAGAGAGGCGAGGAGATGACATCTAGACGTAACATTAAACCAGAGAAAAGGGAGTATAGGGATTATGACGGTGCCAGGAAGAACACAATATGTTCCAATATTAAAATAAATAATTTTTATTAATACATAACAATTATAAAAAAATAAACAATAGAATTACAAAAGCAAGGTGTGCATAAATGCTAAAAACATATCTGTAGCGAGCTTCACGTCACTTGGCCTCATAGATGTAACGGCCAATGCAGTAGGTAGGTATTTTAAGTATCCGACATGTTTCGCCAGTGTTGGCTTCTTCAGGGATAAGTTATTAATACCTAGAGTGCTACAGTAATTCTATGAAAGAAATATAACAATCAGTAAATATAATCGGGCAAATAATACAATGAATACAAGAAAAATATCATATCAAAAATTCAAATATATATATGTTTGCGAGCTGTCAGTGTAGACTGACCTCCACCACCAATCAAAGAGCACCAAGGGGACATCCTCACATATGCACCATCGGGTGGCCTAAAAACCTCCACCCCAAAACAACCACCCAGCCAGACATTCTACAGATGGGAATGAGGTACCTGCAAGTCACCAAGGGGGTGCCACACACTTCCAGGGCTAAACCTCCAGCAAAGATCACAATAGGTAGCTGCAGGGGGCAGTAGGAAGGACCTGGCCAAATGTGTATCTAAAGAGGTATAATTATTTGCAATAAGTTCATTATCATAATTTTTTGTCTTTCTAAGGGGGTCATATGACTCCCAATAGTTAATAGAGAGATTGTATGGGACTAACATAGTCTCCAATTGATATACTTACAAAAAAATACTCTTTAAAGTGAGTAACAGGACACCAGTAGATCCTTAGGCTTAGAGAAGAACTCTAAACAGCAACAGGAGACGTATCTCTATAAGTTAAATAAACGGAAAAAGAATTTATGTGCCATTTATGAGATTATCTGGGGGGAGGTGTGATTACAAAATGCACTTTAGTTAATCTGTGTGTAGATTGCACCAACGAGAAACGAAGTAAGTTAACACTTACCATTAAGTGGATATACAGTGAGATGCTGGGCTAGACAAAGCCTACAGCCAGTGATAGCACTAAATGAGATAAGCCAGAGAGCAAAAGATAGTGTCAGCAAGAGGTAAATCTATTTATGCCCCAAACATTGAAGGTCCATAATGATGCCTACCGGGTCAGATAACAATCAGTACGTCGGTGTCCTGTAGCATCCCTGGCGTGTGTGCTGGCCTGGGATGCCGGCGTTCTTATGCCCCCCACACACGTGCGGCGTCTGACGTCACTGCACGTGTGAGCGGATGAAGGAGACCATGGCGCATGCGCCAACCGCAAATCCATCCAGGCCTACAAGGTCCAGAGGGCATTGCGGTGGTGTCCATAGTGATGTACACAACATCACAGACAAGACGCGGTACCAGACGCCGCATAGGGCAGAATGATACCTGGAAGGAGGCATTGATTTCCAGTGCGCCGTGGCTGGGGCGGGCAGAGGAAGATCCTAAGCCCTTGGGTGTCCATACAGCTAAATGTGTCCTTGACAGGGGGCTGGACAGGGGGCTGGAAGCTGCCCCCTGCAGCTACCTATTGTGATCTTTGCTGGAGGTTTAGCCCTGGAAGTGTGTGGCACCCCCTTGGTGACTTGCAGGTACCTCATTCCCATCTGTAGAATGTCTGGCTGGGTGGTTGTTTTGGGGTGGAGGTTTTTAGGCCACCCGATGGTGCATATGTGAGGATGTCCCATTGGTGCTCTTTGATTGGTGGTGGAGGTCAGTCTACACTGACAGCTCGCAAACATATATATATTTGAATTTTTGATATGATATTTTTCTTGTATTCATTGTATTATTTGCCCGATTCAACACTGGCGAAACATGTCGGATACTTAAAATACCTACCTACTGCATTGGCCGTTACATCTATGAGGCCAAGTGACGTGAAGCTCGCTACAGATATGTTTTTAGCATTTATGCACACCTTGCTTTTGTAATTCTATTGTTTATTTTTATATAATTGTTATGTATTAATAAAAATTATTTATTTTGATATTGGAACATATTGTGTTCTTCCTGGCACCGTCATAATCCCTATACTCCCTTTTCTCTGGTTTAATCATTAGATTTTGGGATGAGGTGCTGTATTATATTGAGGACCGCCCAGCTACATTGTAATCTAGACGTAACAGTTCCTGATGTTCCGGGCCAATGGTGGCCAATAGAGGAACCGTTTCTTGGGAAATGGGTCCGGAGCGGAGGGTGGAACCGTCCGCTAGAAAAACTGCCAGTCCTTGGGCTTTGGTTTGAGTGGGGATATGATGAGTTTCGACGAAGGTCCGGTCAATGAATCCACTGCATGCTCCCAAATCAATGATGACCGGTACTGGGATGCTCCTTCCAGGTAACTATAATACAATGGAGAATGTTAAATGGTTACCGGCACTAGGTAGGACAGGTGCACACAACGAGGAAGACGGCAGACACTTACGTCTTTTATTGGGGCATGCTCTTGCAAAGTGACCAGGCTCTCCACAGTACAAGCACAGGTTGAGTGTGCGTCTTCGTGTCTTCTCCTCAGGAGTCAGAGAGGGACGGAGCAGTCCCAACTGCATGGGCTCAGGAACCTCCTGGGCTGGAGTAGACGAGACAAGCGGAGCTTGGTTCGGGGCACTAGGGGCCCTGGGCAACATCCAGGTGAGGCGTGGGTGACCAACAGATCTCTCAGAGCGTCTCTCCCTGAGGCGGCGGTCAATTTGAATTGACAGATGATTAGCTCCTCTAGTGTCTGAGGTACCCCCACTCGTGCTAATTCATCCTTTAGGGGATCCGACAACCCCAGCCGATATTGGTGACGCAAGGCTGCGTCATTCCACTCCGTATCCGAGCTCCAAGGCCTAAACTCCACGGTGTAATCTTCGGCCGCTCTGCGACCTTGTTGAAGGGAATGCAAGGCGGCTTCTGCCGTGGCTGTTAGCTGAGGGTCCTCATACAGCTGAGACATAGCTAGGAAAAAGTCACTCAAGGAGTCAAGAGATTGAGCCTTTTGCTCCAGTAGATGGTGGGCCCAGGTTTGAGGCTCGCCAATCAGCAAGAATATGACGAACCCCACTTTAGTAGCCTCCAGGAAGAACGTACGGGGTTGTAAGGCAAAGTATAGTTCGCATGCGTTACGGAACGCCCGGAACTTACTACGTTCTCCGGAAAACTTTTCGGGTGTTGGCACCCTGGGCTCTGGTGGAAGCATCACTACAGAAGGCGCTGAGGCAGGGTTGGTGGATACTGCTCCTGGAGGAGAGGCTGAGAGGGCCTGGACCTGCCCTTCCAGTCTGGTGTAGCCTTCCTGTAGGCTTTTAACAGCTTGAGTAAGGCCCGCTAGGTGCCTGCACAGTTCATCCATGGGGGAGGCCCCCTGCCCGGACTCAGTCATGGCTGCCTGATACTGTCAGGTCCCACACTTACCAGACAGATGAGTCCACTTGGGCAGAGGGTAGGCTCCCTTACGTATCCGATTCGGGGCCCCTGGTAGAGTAGACAGGAGGCCCGCGAATGCGGAGTGGTATGAGGGCCTGAAGTTAGGGTCCTGGAGCACGGTGGTCTGGCAAGCAACCGGTGGAGCTTCAGGCTTGATAGAGCAGATGCTGAGCAGGAGCTAATCAGGCTGGTCACACACAGGCAGAGGTCGGCAACGGGCTGGCGGCAACGGTACAAGGGATAAGGCAGAAACAAGGTCAAACGAGCCGGGGTCGGGTTCAGGCAGCAGTCAAGGAAGGTCCAAAGGCAAGCCGGGTCACAACGGGTAAACACTACGAAGATACAGGAACACAGGATGATCACGGAACAAGACACCGAGCTGTTTGATCAGGCAGCACTGAGTCAGTGTAGAGGCAGGCTTCAAATAGGCTGATTGGTGCCAAAACGCCGCGCTCGTGCACGCGCCAATTCGCCAAGGCCCGAGCGCGCCCCCGACACCGGCGTGCACGCCCACACTACCGGGCATGTCAAAGGCAACGCCTGCAGGCAGACGTGCGCTAACGCGTACGCACGGACGCCACCCCGCACGCCACGGCCGGTCAGCCCAGACACGCCAGCGCCCCCAGGGACACGCGCCCCAGCACGCACAGGGACACGAGCGCCAACGCGCCCCGGCGCCCAACCAGGTAACCCCTGACAATGAGAGGCATTTTTATGTCCTCCCGAGTACCCCTACCCAACGAACCCCCCCAAAAAAGATGTTGTGTCTGCAGCAAGCGCGAATATAGACGTGACACCCGCTATTATTTTCCCTCCTGTCCTGACAATCCTGGTCTTTGCATTGGTGAATGTTTTAAAACGCTACCATTCACTAGTTGAGTATTAGCGTAGGGTACAGCATTGCACAGACTAGGGAAACTTTCACAGGGTCTCCCAAGATGCCATCGCATTTTGAGAGACCCGAACCTGGAACCGGTTATGGTTATAAAAGTTACAGTTACAAAAACAGTGTAAAAAAAAAAACACAAAAAAAATATAAAATAAAAAATAATAGTTGTCGTTTTATTGTTCTCTCGCTCTCTATTCTCTCTCTATTGTTCTGCTCTTTTTTACCGTATTGTATTCTGCAATGTTTTATTGTTGTTATGTTTTATCATGTTTGCTTTTCAAGTATGCAATTTTTTATACTTTGCCGTTTACTGTGCTTTATTGTTAACCATTTTTTTTGTCTTCAGGTACGCCATTCACGACTTTGAGTGGTTATACCAGAATGATGCCTGCAGGTTTAGGTATCATCTTGGTATCATTCTTTTCAGCCAGCGGTCGGCTTTCATGTAAAAGCAATCCTAGCGGCTAATTAGCCTCTAGACTGCTTTTACAAGCAGTGGGAGGGAATGCCCCCCCCACCATCTTCCGTGTTTTTCTCTGGCTCTCCTGTCTCAACAGGGAACCTGAGAATGCAGCCGGTGATTCAGCCAGCTGACCATAGAGCTGATCAGAGACCAGAGAGGCTCCAAACATCTCTATGGCCTAAGAAACCGGAAGCTACGAGCATTTCATGACTTAGATTTCGCCGGATGTAAACAGCGCCATTGGGAAATTGGGGAAGCATTTTATCACCGATCTTGGTGTGGTCAGATGGTTTGAGGGCAGAGGAGAGATCTAGGGTCTAATAGACCCCAATTTTTTCAAAAAAGAGTACCTGTCACTACCTATTGCTATCATATGGGATATTTACATTCCCTGAGATAACAATAAAAATGATTAAAAAAAAAAAAAATGAAAGGAACAGTTTAAAAATAAGATAAAAAAGCAAAACAATAATAAAGAAAAAAAAAGCACCCCTGTTCCCCCCGTCTCTCGCGCAAAGGCGAACGCAAGCGTCGGTCTGGCGTCAAATGTAAACAGCAATTGCACCATGCATGTGAGGTGTCACCGCAACGTCAGATCAAGGGCAGTAATTTTAGCAGTAGACCTCCTCTGTAAATCTAAAGTGGTAACCTGTAAAGGCTCTTAAAGGCTTTTAAAAGTGTATTTAGTTTGTCGATACTGCACGTTTGTGCGCAATTTTAAAGCATGTCATACTTGGTATCCATGTACTCGGCCTAAAATCATCTTTTTTATCTCATCAAACATTTGGGCAATATAGTGCGTTTTAGTGCATTAAAATTTAAAAAAGTATGTTTTTTCCCCAAAAAATGCGTTTGAAAAATCGCTGCGCAAATACTGTGTCAAAAAAAAAAATGAAACACCCACCATTTTAATCTGTAGGACATTTGCTTTAAAAAAAATATATAATGTTTGGGGGTTCAAAGTAATTTTCTTGCAAAAAAAATAATTTTTTCATGTAAACAAAAAAGTGTCAGAAAGGGCTTTGTCTTCAAATGGTTAGAAGAGGGGGTGATGTGTGACATAAGCTTCTAAATGTTGTGCATAAAATGCCAGGACAGTTCAAAACCCCCCCAAATGACCCCATTTTGGAAAGTAGACACCCCAAGCTATTTGCTGAGAGTCATGTCGAGTCCATGGAATATTTTATATTGTGACACAAGTTGTGGGAAAGAGACATTTTTTTTTTTTTGCACAAAGTTGTCACTAAATGATATATTGCTCAAACATGCCATGGGAATATGTGAAATTACACCCCAAAATACATTCTGTTGCTTCTCCTGAGTACGGGGATACCACATGTGTGAGACTTTTTGGGAGCCTAGCCGCGTACGGGACCCCGAAAACCAAGCACCGCCTTCAGGCTTTCTAAGGGCGTAAATTTTTGATTTCACTCTTCACTGCCTATCACAGTTTCGGAGGCCATGGAATGCCCAGGTGGCACAACCCCCCCCCCCCAAATGACCCCATTTTGGAAAGTAGACACCCCAAGCTATTTGCTGAGAGGTATAGTGAGTATTTTGCAGACCTCACTTTTTGTCACAAAGTTTTGAAAATTGAAAAAAGAAAAAAAAATGTTTTTTCTTGTCTTTCTTCATTTTCAAAAACAAATGAGAGCTGCAAAATACTCACCATGCCTCTCAGCAAATAGCTTGGGGTGTCTACTTTCCAAAATGGGGTCATTTGGGGGGGTTTTGTGCCACCTGGGCATTCCATGGCCTCCGAAACTGTGATAGGCAGTGAAGAGTGAAATCAAAAATTTACACCCTTAGAAATCCTGAAGGCGGTGATTGGTTTTCGGGGCCCCGTACGCGGCTAGGCTCCCAAAAAGTCCCACACATGTGGTATTCCCATACTCAGGAGAAGCAGCAAAATGTATTTTTTGGTGCAATTCCACATATGCCTATGGCCTGTGTGAGCAATATATCATTTAGTGACAACTTTGTGCAAAAAAAAAAAAAAAAAAGTGTCACTTTCCCGCAACTTGTGTCAAAATATAAAATATTCCATGGACTCAACATGCCTCTCAGCAAATAGCTTGGGGTGTCTACTTTCCAAAATGGGGTCATTTGGGGGGGGTTTGTGCCATCTGGGCATTTTATGGCCTTCAAAACTGTGATAGGTAGTGAGGAGTGAAATAAAAAATGTATGCCCTTAGAAATCCTGAAGGCGGTGATTGGTTTTCGGGGCCCCGTACGCGGCTAGGCTCCCAAAAAGTCCCACACATGTGGTATCCCTGTACTCAGGAGAAGCAGCTGAATGTATTTTGGGGTGCAATTCCACATAGGCCCATGGCCTGTGTGAGCAATATATCATTTAGTGACAACTTTTTGTAAATTTTTATTTTTTTTGTCATTATTCAATCACTTGGGACAAAAAAATAAATATTTTAATGGGTTCAACATGCCACTCAGCAATTTCCTTGGGGTGTCTACTTTCCAAAATGGGGTCATTTGGGGGGGTTTTGTACTGCCCTGCCATTTTAGCACCTCAAGAAATGACATAGGCAGTCATAAACTAAAAGCTGTGTAAATTACAGAAAATGTACCCTAGTTTGTAGACGCTATAACTTTTGCGCAAACCAATAAATATACGCTTATTGACATTTTTTTTACCAAAGACATGTGGCCGAATACATTTTGGCCTAAATGTATGACCAAAATTGAGTTTATTGGATTTTTTTTATAACAAACAGTAGAAAATATCATTTTTTTTTCAAAATTTTCAGTCTTTTTCCGTTTATAGCGCAAAAAATAAAAACGGCAGATGTGATCAAATACCATCAAAAGAAAGCTCTATTTGTGGGAAGAAAAGGACGTAAATTTCGTTTGGGTACAGCATTGCATGACCGCGCAATTAGCAGTTAAAGCAACGCAGTGCCAAATTGGAAAAAGTCCTCTGGTCCTTAAGCAGCATAATGGTCCGGTCCTTAAGTGGTTAATACCACAGGCAGCTGCAGTATTTACAGTTAGTGTACTGTGTCCTCTGCACAATGTGCACCTAAAGCTACCTGAAGACAATTGCTGATGTTCTTCTGATCCTATTAATACAACAGGCAGGCAGCTGCAGTATTTACAGTTAGTGTACTGTGTCCTTTGCACAGTGTGCACCTAAAGCTACCTGAAGACAATTGCTGGGGTTCTTCTGATCCTATTAATACCACAGGCAGGCAGCTGCAGTATTTACAGTTAGTGTACTGTTTCCTATGCACAGTATGCACCTAAAGCTACCTGAAGACAATTGCTGGTGTTCTTCTGATCCTATTAATACCACAAACAGGCAGCTGCAGTATTTACAGTTAGTGTACTGTGTTCTTTGCACAGTGTGCACCAAAAGCTACCTGAAGACAATTGCTTTTGTTCTCATACTAATAATACTACAGGCAGGCAGTTGATTCTGCTAGCTGCAGTATAATCAGTATATATATACATCCCAGCTTTGTGCAGCTACATCTCACTGCAGGCCATTAATATGTCTGGAAGGCCAACAAGGAGAGGCAGACAGTCACAAGCCAATAAAAGAGGGCAAGCAGGCTCTGTGTCTAGAGGCAACAGTGCTGGTCATGGAGACGGTGCATCCTCATCAGCACGTGGCCGTGGGACACGCTTGGCCTTTTTTTCGGCAGCTGGCCGTGTTGAGCCGCAACATGCAGAAGACTTGGTCGAGTGGATGACCAAGCCGTCTTCATCCTCCTCATCCTCTCTCACCCAGGCTCAGGGTGCTTTGTCTGGCAAAGCAGCTGCCAACGCGCCCTCTTCCCTCGGTTCAATGGCATCAGTCACTCCTTCCCTAGCCCCACCATGTCCTCTTGAGGAGTCCCCCAAACTGTTTGACCACAGTGTTGGGTACATGCTCCAGGAGGATTCCCAGCATTTGATGGTACCCAGCTAGAGGAAGGCAGTAACGTGAGCCCAGAGAGAGGGGGTGTCCAAGAAGGACAGCAATCTAGCAGTCATGTTCCCCCAGCTGCAACATACTGCCAGGTTTGCTCCAGTGATGAGGAGGGAGGGGCTGATGAGGTCACTGACTCCACGTGGGTGCCTGATAGGAGAGAGAAGGAGGCACATCTCCAATGAGGCAGGATGCCCTCCAGGGGCCAGCTTAAGGGCAGCACACCGACTGCATCACACCGCAGAGCTCCGCATGTGCAGGGCACTGCTGTCTCTGCGCGTTATTCCAAAAGTTCTTTGATGTGGGCCTTTTTTGAGATGAGTGCATCAGATCGCACCGCTGCTATTGGCAACATATGTCTCAAGCGTATCTCGCATGGCCAAAACATCACCCACTTTGGCACCGCATGCTTGACCAGACATATGTCGACCTGCAATGCAGTTCGTTGCCAAGCATACCTAAAAGACCCACACCAAAGATCAAAGCGGACCTCTCCTTGCTCCTCATCAGCTGGGATCTCCAACCCCACTATACCTTCAGTCCTCTCTGAAACTTGCACTGAGAGGAATGAAGGTGTAGAATTAGGTGTGTCACAGCCAAGTATTTGCGTGCAATCTTCTATCGGTACACCGACGTCAGATTGGACCAGGCAGATTTCCCTGCCCCAGCTGCTGCACCGCCGAAAGAAGTTCGCTCCCAGACATCCACATGCCCAGCAGTTGAAGGCTAGCTTGGCTAAATTGCTAGCACTTCAACTGCTGCCTTTTCGGTTGGTAGACTCTGCCCCCAAACGCCACTTTTTCTCACGGAAGGCGATTCCGGCTCTCTACCGGCATGTGGAAAGCAATGTCCATGCCTCGCTGGACAGGGCGGTCAGCGGTAAGGTGCATATTACCGCTGACTCATGGTCCAGCAGGCATGGACAGGGACGTTACCTATCTTTCATGACGCATTGAGTGACTCTGCTGGCAGCTGGGAAGGATGCAGGACAAGGTGCAGTAGTGTTGGAGGTTGTTGTGCCACCACTCCTCCAAAATGCTACTACTGGTGATTCTGACACACCTCTCTCCTCCACCCCTCCTCTTCTTCTTCCTCCATGGACTCTTCCTGTGCTTTGTCCTCAGAAACAGCAGTGCACCATGGGCTTTCAAGGGGCTACGCAAGTACACAGGGAAAAAAGATGCCATGCGGTGCTTGAGCTGGTGTGATTGGGGGACAGGAGCCACACTGGGGCAGAGATTCTGTCAGCTCTGCAGGGGCAGGCTCAGAGGTGGTTGACGCCACGCTAGTTTAAGGCAGGAATGGTGGTTTGCGACAATGGCACCAACCTCCTCTCTGCCCTCCGACAGGGACAACTGACCCATGAGCCCTGTTTGGCTCACATCCTTAACCTGGTGGTGCAGCGGTTCTTGGGTAGGTACCGGGGCTTACAGGATGTCCTGAGGCAGGCCAGGAAAGTCTGTGTGCATTTCCGCCAGTCATATAATGCCAGTGCTCGGCTGGCTGACCTTCAAAAGGAATTTAACCTGCCCAAGAAACGCCTAATCTGTGACATGCCCACCAGGTGGAACTCAACGTTGGCCATGCTGCAGCGGCTGCACAGGTAGCAGACGGCCATCAATGAGTATCTGTGTGATGGCACCAGGACAGGGTCAGGGGAACTTGGTTTATTTTCCCCCACGCCAGTGGGCCATGATCAGGGATGCATGCACTGTCCTGTCACCATTTGAGGAGGTCACGAGGATGGTAAGCAGTGACAGTGCATGCATCAGTGACACTGTCCCTCTTATCCACCTTTTGGAGCACACGCTGCATGGAATAATGGACAGGGCACTTGAGGCAGAACAGAGGCAGGAAGAGGACTTCCTTACCTCTCAAGGCCCCCTTTATCCAGACAGTGTTCCTGCGTGCCTGCCGATCACACAGGAAGAGGAGGAGGAGGATTGTGTCAGCATGGAGGTGGAGCCTGGCACTCAGCATCAGCAGCAGTCTTCAAGGGATCATTTACAGTCCCAAGAAACCCATGGACTTGTACGTGGCTGGGAGGAGGTGGCTGCGGATCATGTTGTCCTTAGTGACCCAGAGGACTTCGGACTGAATGTCTCTGCAAACCTACGCTGCATGGCCTCCCTGATCCTGCAAAGCCTGCGGAAGGATCCTCGTATTCGTGGTATCAAGGAGAGGGATCATTACTGGCTGGCAACCCTCCTTGATCCACGTTACAAGGGTAAGGTTGCAGACCTTATCTTGCCGTCGCAGAGGGAGCAGAGGATGAAACGTCTTCGGGAGGCCTTGCAGAAAGGTTTGCGCAATGTGTTTCCAGAGCCTGGGCGGTTACAAATTCCTGGTCCTGGACACCGTGTTGCTGAGGCTTCGGTCAGTCAAAGAAGGAGCAGTGGAGTAGGTGGCCGTCTGACCGATGTGTTCAGACAATTTCTTAGTCTGCAGCCCCAAGGTATGATCGGTACCAGCAACTATCGCCAGCGTCTGTTTTACATGGTGCAGGAATACCTAGGGGCAAGATCAGACTTGGACACCTTTTCCACCAAAAATCCTCTGGGTTACTGGGTCTTGAGGACGGATCACTGGCCAGAGCTTGCACAGTATGCAATTGAGCTACTGGCCTGTCCTGCATCCAGCGTTCTTTCGGAACGCACATTCAGTGCTGCTGGGGGCTTTGTAACCGATCACTTTAATATTCGAGTTATTACTGTATTAATAACTATATTTCAATAATTCATATTGATGAGGAAAGTTCCATAAAAAATGTGTTAAGTTCTCGTGTAAAAACTCCAAAATTGATTTAATAATAAAATAGCAAAATGTTACAAATACAATATCAAAATGTAGAATATAAAAATAGAATCAATAAGTTTCTTATTCTTGATAACTGATAGCTTGTAAGAACATTTTTGGTTCTGGGCGCCACCACCAGTGGCTAAGGCCCAATTTTTCAGCCCCTGTTTGACAGGGGCGTGTAATTACAATTTTTGCTGCAATACTTTGCAGCAGGGCTCATTTCTGCGCTCCAACTAGAGTATCTGTGAGGGGTTGCAGTGTTGTGGCACCAGTGCCTAAGGCCCAATTTTCTGCCCCGTTTCAACAGGGACATGTAATTACAATGCTTGATCTAATATTTCACAGCAGGGCCCATTCCTGCGCCCACCAAGAGTAACTGTGAGGGCTTACAGTGTTGTGGCAACACCAACACCTAAGACCCAAATTTCTGCAGAGTATATAGGTCAAACGACTCCTACTTGCAAACGGAAGGAGACAACAGGAAGTGAGATGAAATCTAACCCCTAGGAAGGGAAATTTTCTCCTGTAAGAGTTAATATGGGAAAAACGTGTCTCCTCTCCACTGATGCTTTATCACCAATCCTTGTTTCACTAAAAAGCCCAAATTTTCAAAAGACATTTGTCATTGGGACAGAAAGTGAGGTGAAATCTTCTGAAGAGGTGCACAGACAGCAAACCAAATGTCACAGGGGTGATAACCCTTCCCTATGTTTTCCAAAAAGACTAAAATAGATTTTTTGGCTGGAGCTACACTTTAAAAATATACCAGTTCAAAATTACAAACAGATTCTACTTAACAACAAACCTACAGTCCCTGCCTTATTTGCACCGCCTGTATACTGCTGTTCAGATTATATAGGGCCTGGGGGCCCCACGCCTTTTCTTTTTTAAATTTGGGTGCAGGGTTCAGTTTAATATCCATACAAGACACAAAGGGCCTGGTAATGGACAGGGGGTTCCCATGCTGTTTGTCTCACTGATTTTCATCTATATTGCCGGGACCCAACATTACATTAAAGCCGCAAGCAGTTTTAAATGACTTTTATTCCTTTAAAAATGTAATTTTGTGCAGGGACTGTTCTAAGCACGGGAAACATGCTCCACTTTACAGGCATACTATAGACACCCCCCAGGTACGATATTTAAAGGAATATTTCACTTTTTTTAACTTTAACCATCATTAAAATCACTGCTCCCAGAAAAACGTCCATTTTTAGAACATTTTTTTGCATTGATACATGTCCCCTGGGGCAGGACCCGGGTCCCCAAACCCTTTTTAGGACAATAACTTGCATATAAGCCTTTAAAATTAGCACTTATGACTTTGAACGTTCGAGTCCCATAGACTTTAACGGGGTTCAAAAGTTTGTGCGAACTTTCGGTCCGTTCGCAGGTTCTGGTGCGAACCGAACCGGGGGGGTGTACGGCTCATCCCTATTCCAGATCATGATCAGGTCATCTATATACCTCCCATACCAAAAGATATGGGAGGCATATAGATTGCGACATGAAAAAAGAAAGCACTCCTCCCACCAGCCCATGTAGAGGTTGGCCAATGATGGGGAAAACTTAGCCCCCATGGAAGCCCCTCAGCACTGTAGATAGTATATCCCATCAACAAAGTAATTATGTTCCAGCAAAAATGCCACTGATAAAGAAATGAACTCTCTTAATAGGGGGTCGTATGTTCTATATTTTGATAGATGGAAATTGAATTCTTTAAGTGCCAGGGAGTGGGGGATGCTGGAATACAACACCCTGACATGCAGGGTGACCCAGGAAAAAAGAGTCCTGCCAGTGAATGTCACTAATGTGTTTCAGGACTGCAGTTGTATCTTTAATATATCCTGGTAATATAATCACTAATGGTTCTAGAAATTGATCCACCCACTCCCCCAGTCTCTCAAAAAGGGACCCTATACCTGCCATGGGGTGCCCTTCAGGTGGAATATCCCACTTGTGAATTTTGGGTAGGTGGTGCTGTGAAATGCTGAAGCAGAGTATGATCCCCTCCGTTCAGAGACTGGGCCGCAGGGCAGTATTCCAACATGATAACGACCCAAAACATACCTCCAAGACGACCACTGCCTTGCTATAGAAGATAAGGGTAAAGCAGATGGACTGGCCAAGCATGTCTCCAGACCTAAACCCTATTAAGCATCTGTGGGGCATCCTCAAATGGAAGGTGGAGGAGCGCAAGGTCTCTAACATCCACCAGCCCTGCGATGTCGTCATGGAGGAGTGGAAGAGGACTCCGGTGGCAACCTTTGAAGCTCTGGTGAACTCCATGCCCAAGAGGGTTAAGGCAGCGCTGGAAAATAATGGTGGCCACACAAAATATTGACACTTTGGGCCCAATTTGGACATTTTCACTTAGGGGTGTACTCACTTTTGTTGCCAGCGGTTTAGACATTAATGGCTGTGTGTTGAGTTATTTTGAGGGGACAGCAAATTTACACTGTTATACAAGCTGTACACTCACTACTTTACATTGTAGCAAAGTGTAATTTCTTCAGTGTTGTCACATGAAAAGATAGAATAAAATATTTACAAAAATGTGAGGGTGTACTCACTTTTATGAGATACTGTATATGTGTGTGTTGTAAAGGATTCACATCCAATGTAGAGCTTGAAGGACACCGCCACTCGCTGGTTCTTCTTTTTATGGGCTTTGTTTGCCCATTTTTATTAAAGACAGTTCAACAAAGATATGTTTCCCTCACAGGGGTTTCAACATTCCTTTTCATCAACAAAACTACATTCAGCCTAGTTGGCTCTCAGTTGTAGCACTGCAGCTCTGGCCTTACACTCCAGGCCCTTGTCTGTCTCATACAGACTGTTTCACCGACCACCTTTGTGCACACAGCTTTGAAGCCCTTCAACGCACACAGCTTCTGGCTCCCTGGACGCACACAGCTAACAGCCACTTGCTGCACTGGCTCCCACTTGGAGCCCTCCTGAATCCTGGTACTCAGACTTCCTATCTGCCGGGTGGAGCCCAGAACCATGGCCAGGTTACTACTAAAAGCCCAGCACACACCTGACCAATCAGTATGCTGGCTGTTCTCAAAATCAGGACCCAGGACTAGGGATTTCATCCCACCCGGATCTCTCAGAAATCCCCGAGCTCCAAGTCCCAAAGTTGGGTTTTTCAAAACACTGAGGAAACTGAAAAGCCAGTTTCCTCTTCATGTTACATGCTCCCTGGAGCCCCTCAACCCGTCTGGTTGAGAATTCTGTGTCACATCCTCCTTCTAAACCCTGGCAGGGCAACACTCTGCCACAATGTGTATATTTCTTTGTATATATTGATTCTTTCTTTGTTTTTTCTATTGTAGTCAGAGCTATGTGTACAGAACAATTTACATGATATATATAGTCCTGATGAAGCAGGGGCTCCAACAAAACACATAGACCAACCATTTATTGATTCATAGACCATTTGATTTTCTACAATACGTATAAGCTCTGTAATTCCTGGAAGTTGTTCTTTATATCCTCATAAAAAAGTTTTTAATTGCTGTTTTTATGATGTGATACAAAAAAATGTGATATAAATGTGGTTCTCAAAGGCATATATAAAGTTTTTATTCAAGTGTTTTTTGGACATTTTTCCTTCTAGTGACACCGCTGACTCAGGGACCTTTTTCTGCTGCCACTATTTATTTGCATACCACAAACATTACAAACATTTTGGCTTTTGCCACTATTGGCCCCATTCCCATCTCCATCCAAAGAGGGGTGGATCAAGGGGACATGGGTTTTCGGGGGAAGCAGGGGTGATTGACCTTGTCCCAGCATTGCCTGTGAATGTTCAGTCCTGGATGCAGACAGTCTACACCCAGGGCTGATTATTTGCAGGTAATTCCTCCATAAGCTGTCAGCCTTCCATTGCTATTATTGGGGATGCACATGTAATTGCTAACTTCCCCATTTGCAAGTGTGAATGGGCCTACTTTACTTTACTTTACTTCCTGTCCTACTGGCAATGCTTTGTCAGACAGGAAGTGAGGTAAACCCCCCAACAGTAACACATGAGAAAACAACTTTTCTTTAGTAGTGTAGGGAAAAACTAGTACCCCTGTCAGCTGTTTATTCCAGTCTGTTTCTCTGTTGCAGATTTTTCCCCATTTTCTTTCTGATGAAACAGTTGTCAGCAAGACAGGAAGTCAGGGAAAATCTCTCTAACAGATCCCTGTATATCAGTAATAACTGGATAGAGTTTCTAATTTTTCCCATTCTATATAAAACTAGTAAAAAGCTTTTGCTTCACATACACTTTAAATTACTACTAATATTGATAATACTTCTAATGAGCTTTATTCAACGCCAAACTTCTCTTACTTGCAGCTTTTTTCTTAGCTTTTGCAGAGCTAAATGCAATGTGTCACTTTTCACAGCACAGTTTAAGCTGAGGTTTACTGTAGGTATGGCAATTTTTACATAGCATGGACCAATGTAACTATGTATATAGCATACCAGTAGGATCGCTCTAGAACAGGGGTGTCAAACTCAAATTCATTGCGGGCTTCATGTTCATGTTCCCGCCCCCCCCCCCCCCCATTGTGACTGTCCCCTGGTGTGTGCCCTTCTGATCTGAAAAGTGTATTGCCCCGTACACATGGTCAGACTTTGTTCGGACATTCCGACAACAAAATCCTAGGATTTTTTCTGACGGATGTTGGCTCAAACTTGTCTTGCATACACACGGTCACACAAAGTTGTCGGAAAATCCGATCGTTCTGAACGCGGTGACGTAAAACACGTACGTCGGGACTATAAACGGGGCAGTGGCCAATAGCTTTCATCTCTTTATTTATTCTGAGCATGCGTGGCACTTTGTCCGTCGGATTTGTGTACACACGATCGGAATTTCCGACAACGGATTTTGTTGTCGGAAAATTTTATCTCCTGCTCTCCAACTTTGTGTGTCGGAAAATCCGATGGAAAATGTCCGATGGAGCCCACACACGGTCGGAATTTCCGACAACACGCACCGATCGGACATTTTCCATCGGAAAATCCGACCGTGTGTACGGGGCATTAGCCCTCCTGACCCCCTGAAGTGTGTCCTTCTGACCCCCCCGGTGTGTGCCCTACCAGCCCCCTGGTTTGTACCCCTTCAACCCCCCCCCCCAGTGTGTGCCTTCTGACCCCTCTGGTGACACCTAGTCCTTTGCTCTACTGATCACTGTAAACTGTCCTACGTTCTAATGATCTCTGTAGACTGCTCTTCATTCCACTGACCCCTGACCTCTCTGCAACATCCTACTGACCTATGTACACTGTCCTACATCCTACTGACCTCTGTACACTGCAACACATCCTACTGACTTCTATACACTGCCTACATCCTACTGACCTCTATACACTGCTCTACATCCTACTGACCTCTATACACTGCTCTACATCCTACTGACCTCTGTACACTGCACTACATCCTCCTGACTTCTATACACTGCCTACATCCTACTGACCTCTGTACACTGCACTACATCCTACTGACCTCTGTACACTGCCCTACATCCTACTGACCTCTGTACACTGCTCTACATCCTACTGACCTCTATACACTGCCTACATCCTACTGACCTCTGTACACTGCACTACATCCTACTGACCTCTGTACACTGCCCTACATCCTACTGACCTCTGTACACTGCTCTACATCCTACTGACCTCTGTACACTGCCCTACATCCTACCGACCTCTGTACACTGCACTACATCCTACTGACCTCTGTACACTGTCCTACATCCTACTGACCTCTATACATTGCCTACATCCTACTGACCTCTGTACACTGCACTACATCCCACTGACCTCTGTACACTTCTCTACATCCTACTGACCTCTGTACACTGCCCTACCTACTACTGACCTCTGTACACTGCTCTACATCCTACTGACCTCTGTAAACTGCCCTACATCCTGCTGACCTCTGTACACTGCAATACATCCTACTGTCCTCTGTACACTGCTCTACATCCTACTGACCTCTGTACACTGCCCTACCTACTACTGACCTCTGTACACTTCTCTACATCCTACTGACCTCTGTACACTGCCCTACATCCTGCTGACCTCTGTACACTGCAATACATCCTACTGTCCTCTGTACACTGCTCTACATCCTACTGTCCTCTGTACACTGCCCTACATCCTACTGACCTCTGTAATCTGCCCTACATCCTACTGACCTCTGTACATTGCACTACATCCTACTGACCTCTGTACACTGCCTTACATCCTACTGACCTCTGTACACTGCCCTACATTCTACTGACCTCTGTACACTGCACCACATCCTACTGACCTCTGTACACTGCCCTACATTCTACTGACCTCTGTACACTGCACTACATCCTACTGACCTCTGTACACTGCCCAACATCCTACTGACCTCTGTACACTGTACTACATACTACTGACCTCTGTATACTGCCCTACATCCTACTGACCTCTGTACACTGCCCTACATCCTACTGACCTCTGTACACTGCCCTACATACTACTGACCTCTGTACACTGCACTACATACTACTGACCTCTGTACACTGCTCTACATACTACTGACCTCTGTACACTAAATGATATGGTAAATTCAGTTCTGTAAGCAACACCTTATTTTCAGGCAGTGCCCCTTCCGCGACTAGACTCTGGATCTGCCCCTAATACACACAGCACCTAGGAGTTGGCCCCACACCCCGGGTGCCCCTATGAGATTAGCCTGTACCATGTGTGTTTTGTCTAGATGTGTTCCTGCCACCCAGAGGATCCATAGAGAGCAGCAGCACCCTTTGACTTGTCTAATTATCACCAATAGCCAGCTGGAGGGCTACAGTAAACTGTTAATCAGCACACCTGCTTTTTTTTATTTTTTGTGTATTTTTTGTACTGATGATGAGCTGCAGGGGGAGAGCTAGGGAAGAAATCAGACTGCCAGCCAGCTTCCGTGGCTTGTGTGCACATCAGTGCTATTCTTTTGCAGCACGCGGTTTGTTCTCTTTAAGCAGGCCAGCGGCTGGCTGCCAAAAAGTGCTTTATGCTGCTGCCTCTGGCCCGGGGCCCTTAAAGGTGTATGGGCTGTCCCCCCTTGATGGCGGGACCCCTCCCCTGACTGATGTGCGTTATAGGCTGGCGTCTACCTTGCCTATAGGTAGTGCCAACCCTGTCTACAGCTGTATCACCTCGTCTGGGACTTCAGACCCACTAAGGGCCCTTGACAGTAGCCAACTACATCCAAATTTCTCTGGGATATTTAGCTCCCATGCCCCATCTCTGGGGCCCCTCTCACAGCTGACCTTTATATAGGCACTTAGCACAACCCTGACATCATCAGAGGAGGGACTTCCTCTAAAATGGGAGCTGCTTATAACTTTCCCCTTTACCATTCTATATTGGCAACAGAGCCATCTAGTGGCAAATTACCTAACTGCACCTTCAAATACTCCCCCTTTTAACCAGTTCCAGACCACCTTCTGCACATTTACTGTGGCAAGGCCGCCCGGCTGCGTGAAACGTCGTACGCTGTTTTGTGCAGTAGCTCTGGGGGGCGTGCGTGCGACACCGGAGGCATGATCGTGCACTGACTGGACAGAGGGGAAGCCAATCAGCGAGTCCAGCGGACCCAATGTCTGCTGGCCACCCGCGATCATTCCAGGAAGAGGCAGAGCGGCGATCTGCCATGTAAATAAGGCAGATCGCTGTTCTGTCAGAGTGATAAAGAGAGATCTTGTGTTTCTGCTGAGCAGGAACACGGATCTCTTTCTTTGCGCAGTCAGACCATCCCCCACACAGTTAGAAAGCACTCCCTAGGGACACACTTAACCCTTTGATCGCCCCTAGTGTTATCCTCTTCCCTGCCAGTGTCATTAGTACAGTAACAGTGCTTTTTTTTAGCACTGATCACTGTATTAGTGTCACTGGTCCCCAAAAAAGTGTCAGCTAAGTGTCCGATTTGTACACCGCAATGTCGCAGTCCCATTAAAAATCACTGATCACCTCCATTACTAGTAAAAATAAATAAATAAAACTTCCATAAAAATATCCCATAGTTTGTAGATGCTAACGCAAACCAATCAATATACACTTATTGTGATTTTTTTACCAAAAATATATAGCAGAATAATAATTGGCCTAAACTGATGAAGAAATTAGAATTTTTAAATTTTTGGATGTGTTTTATAGCATAACGTAAAAAAATATTGTTTTTTTCTCAAAATTGTAGCTTATAGCGCAAAAAAACCAAAACGGCAGAGGTGATCAAATACCACCAAAAGAAAGCTGTATTTGTGGGAAAAAAAGGACATACATTTTATTTGGGTACAGCGTCGCATGACCGCGCAGTTGTTAGTTAAAGTAACACATTGCAAAAAATGGCCTGGTCAGGAAGGGGGGACAGGGCTGAAGTGGTTAAATATGATATGTCCCTTTGTCATGTAGGAACCCACACACCGGAAGAAGGCTTGCATAAACTTCACATAGCGATACAACAGTAAAGTGCAAATATAATTAACTGTAAACTGAATTTGTGGTAAAAAATTCCATATACCTGGCTCTAAGCTTGAAGGTTCCTGTAAAAAGAATCGAGGCACAAAACTTTGCACTCCTGATGCTATCTTCAACTTCCATCTGCTCCATATGCCTGTTACAAATAATAACATATCCTTAATTCATTTAGAAAAATAAACCATTAGGGCTAATCCCTATAGCATGCTTGGTACTGTACTTAAATGCGTTGTTAACAATACATACTATACAAAAAGCAGTTAGTAAAAAAAAATATAGCAACAATTCTTTTCACACAGTATAAAAACAGAAACATATCCCTAATTTCTAAGAAAAATTAGACAATGAGGGCTAATTATTGTAGACTAGTATCCCTACCAGTATGCAAAAATATGTTTAGCCCAACTAGGAATGTATCATGAAATCAGTGGGTCAGCGTGCAGGATCAAAAGTGGGCCCTAGGCACTGATAAAGAAAGAAATGGGGCAACCGTAACGCGTTGCGGTGAAAAGTGGGTGTTGTTTAAATTGTACTAAATATTGGGCGTGGCTTAAAGGGGTTGGGTAAATAGAGTATGAGATGACTTACATGGTGCAGAATGTGGTAATGTTAAATAGGGAATATACAGTGCGAAGTGTACGGTGGTGGGTATTATGTGCAGCAGAGGAGTGCGGAGTATACAGCGGTGGGTAGTACAGACCTGGCCAAAAGTTTTGAGAATGACACAAATATTAATTTTCATAAAGTCTGCTGCCTCAGTTTTTATGATGGCAATTTGCATATACTCCAGAATGTTATGAAGAGTGATCAGATGAATTGCAATTAATTGTAAAGTCCCTCTTTGCCATGAAAATGAACTTAAAGGAGTTGTAAAGGCAGAAGGTTTTTTATCTTAATGCATTCTATGCATTAAGATAAAATGCCTTCTCTGTGTAGCAGCCGCTCTCAGCCCCCCTAATACTTACCTGAGCCCCATCTCTGTCCAGTGATGTCCACGAGTCCCTCAGCTGTCCGGGTCCCATGGCTGTTAATCAAAGTCAGTTAGCCAGGAGAGAGAGGGGGCGGGGCCGAATGACAGCTTCATGTCTGAATGGACACACAGAGCTGCAACTCAGGTCGGGTGCCCCCATAGCAAGCTGCTTGCTGTGGGGGCACTCAGCAGGAGGAAGGGGCTAGGAGCACCAAAGAGGGACCCAAGAAGAGGTGGATCTGGGATGCCCTGTGCAAAACCACTGCACAAGGCAGGTAAGTATAACATGCTGGTTATTTAAAAAGAAACAAAAAAACCCCAAAAAAACAAGACTTTACAATCACTTTAATCCCACTGCATTTGTGAAGAAGGCTTCAGGGTGCCTATGAAAATCCAGCAAGCACCAGGACCGTCTCCTACAGTTGATTCAGCTGTGGGATCGGGGCACCACCAGTGCAGAGCTTGCTCAGGAATGGCAGCAGGCAGGTATGAGTACATCGACATGCACAGTGAGGAGAAGACTTTTGGAGGATGGCCTGGTGTCAAGAAGGGCAGCAAAGAAGCCACTTCTCTTCAGGAATACACATCAGGGACAGACTGATATTCTGCAAAAGGTACAGAGATTGGATTGTTGAGGACTGGGGTAAAGTAATTTTCTTTGATGAATTCCTTTTCCGATTATATTGGGGCATCTGGGAAAAACCTTGTCTGGAGAAGAAAAGGTGAGTGCGACCATTAGTCCTGTGTCATGCCAACAGTAAAGCATCCTGAAACCAACCATTCATGTGTAGGGTTGCTTCTCAGCCAAGGGAGTGGGCTCACTCACAATTTTTCCTAAGAACACAGCCATGAATAAAGAATGGCACAAAAACATCCTCCAAGAGCAACTTTTCTCAACCATCCAAGCACAGTTTGGTGATGAACAATGCCTTTTCCAGCATGATGGAGCAGCTTGCCATAAGGCAAAAGTGATAACTAAGTGGCTTGGACAACAAACATTAAAATTTTGGTCAATGGATCCCCAGACCCTAATCCCTTTGAGAACTTCTAGTCAATCCTCAAGAGTAGGGATTGACTTTGAGTCGAACCCATGTTTGACACGAACACCGCCTGTTCGACCGTTCATTGAATTGCGAACGTTATGGGCCATTCGCGCCAAATTCGAGTGGCGCGTCACGGCCCATAATTCATTGCGGCATCACAGTGCATTGCTGGCTGATGATTGGCCAAGCATGCACTATGACCCGCATGCTTGGCCAATCACAGTGCCATCTGTACAGAGAGCCGTAATTGGCCAAAGCCAGGGTGGTTTAGTACACGCCCCACACTATATAAGACCGCCTACGTGGCGGCTTGGGTAGTGTGTTGCGGCGGCGGAGAGATAGACAGAGAGACAGTGTCATTTGATTTAAGTTAGATAGAGTAGGCAGCTGTCAGTTAGCTGCACTTACAGTGTATTGTGTATATATATGCATCCTAGGTGTTATATATATATATATATTATATATACACTGTATTCAGTTTAGCTAGATCCGTTCCTGTTATTCTCTTCCAACTGACAGGCAGGCAGGTGTTTTTACACTATTTACAGCTACCTGAAGAAAATTGCTGGTGTTCTTCTGATCCTATTAGTACCACAGGCAGGCAGCTACAGTATTTACAGTTAGTGTAGTGTGTCCTCTGTGCAGTGTGCACCTAAAGCTACCTAAAGACAATTGCTGTTCTGATCCTATTAGTACCACAGGCAGGCAGCTGCATTATTTACAGTTAATGTAGTGTGTCCTCTGCACAGTGTGCACCTAAAGCTACCTGAAGACAATTGCTGTTGTTCTGATCCTATTAATATCACAGACAGGCAGCTGCAGTATTTACAGTTAGTGCATTGTGTCCTCTGCACAGTGTGCACCCAAAGCTACCTGAAGAAAATTGGTGGTGTTCTTCTGAACCTATTAGTACCACAGGCAGGCAGCTGCAGTATTTAAAGTTAGTGTAGTGCGTCCTCTTCACAGTGTGCACCTGAAGCTACCTGAAGACAATTGCTGTTGTTCTGATCCTATTAATACCACAGGCAGGCAGCTGCAGTATTTACAGTTAGTGTACTGTGTCCTTTGCACAGTGTGCACCTAAAGCTACCTGAAGAAAATTGGTGGTGTTCTTCTGAACCTATTAGTACCACAGGCAGGCAGCTGCAGTATTTACAGTTAGTGTAGTGCGTCCTCTTCACAGTGTGCACCTGAAGCTACCTGAAGACAATTGCTATTGTTCTGATCCTATTAATACCACAGGCAGGCAGCTGCAGTATTTACAGTTAGTGTACTGTGTCCTAAAGCTACCTGAAGAAAATTGGAGGTGTTCTTCTGATCCTATTAGTACCACAGGCAGGCAGCTGCAGTATTTAAAGTTAGTGTAGTGCGTCCTCTTCACAGTGTGCACCTGAAGCTACCTGAAGACAATTGCTGTTGTTCTGATCCTATTAATACCACAGGCAGGCAGCTGCAGTATTTACAGTTAGTGTACTGTGTCCTTTGCACAGTGTGCCCCTTAAGCTACCTGAAGAAAATTGGTGGTGTTCTTCTGAACCTATTAGTACCACAGGCAGGCAGCTGCAGTATTTACAGTTAGTGTAGTGCGTCCTCTTCACAGTGTGCACCTGAAGCTACCTGAAGACAATTGCTGTTGTTCTGATCCTATTAATACCACAGGCAGGCAGCTGCAGTATTTACAGTTAGTGTACTGTGTCCTAAAGCTACCTGAAGAAAATTGGAGGTGTTCTTCTGATCCTATTAGTACCACAGGCAGGCAGCTGCAGTATTTACAGTTAGTGTAGTGCGTCCTCTTCACAGTGTGCACCTGAAGCTACCTGAAGACAATTGCTGTTGTTCTGATCCTATTAATACCACAGGCAGGCAGCTGCAGTATTTACAGTTAGCGTACCGTGTCCTCTGCACAGTGTGCACCTAAAGCTACCTGAAGACAATTGCTGTTGTTCTGATTCTATTAATACCACAGGCAGCTGCAGTATTTACAGTTAGTGCATTGTGTCCTCTGCACAGTGTGCACCTAAAGCTACCTGAAGAAAATTGGTGGTGTTCTTCTGAACCTATTAGTACCACAGGCAGGCAGCTGCAGTATTTAAAGTTAGTGTAGTGCATCCTCTTCACAGTGTGCACCTGAAGCTACCTGAAGACAATTTCTGTTGTTCTGATCCTATTAATACCACAGGCAGGCAGCTGCAGTATTTACAGTTAGTGTACTGTGTCCTAAAGCTACCTGAAGAAAATTGGTGGTGTTCTTCTGATCCTATTAGTACCACAGCCAGGCAGCTGCAGTATTTACAGTTAGTGTAGTGCATCCTCTTCACAGTGTGCACCTGAATCTACCTGAAGACAATTGCTGTTGTTCTGATCCTATTAATACCACAGGCAGGCAGCTGCAGTATTTACAGTTAGTGTACCGTGTCCTCTGCACAGTGTGCACCTAAAGCTACCTGAAGACAATTGCTGTTGTTCTGATCCTATTAATACCACAGGCAGCTGCAGTATTTACAGTTAGTGTACTGTGTCCCCTGCACAGTGTGCACCTAAAGCTACCTGAAGGAAATTGGTGGTGTTCTTCTGATCCTATTAGTACCACAGGCAGGCAGCTGCAGTATTTACAGTTAGTGCACTGTGTCCTCTGCACAGTGTGCACCTAAAGCTACCTGAAGACAATTGCTGTTGTTCTGATCCTATTAATACCACAGGCAGGCAGCTGCAGTATTTACAGTTAGTGTACTGTGTCCTCTGCACAGTGTGCACCTAAAGCTACCTGAAGACAATTGCTGGTGTTCTCCATAATACTACAGGCAGGCAGTTGATTCTGCTAGCTGCAGAATCAGTATATATATATATACACATCCCAGCTTTGTGCAGCTACATCTCACTGCAGGCCATTAGTATGTCTGGAAGGCCAACAAGGAGAGGCAGACAGTCACAAGCCAATAAATGAGAGCAAGCAGGCTCTGTGTCTAGAGGCAACAGTGCTGGTCGTGGAGACGGTGCATCCTCATCAGCACGTGGCCGTGGGACATGCTCGTCCTTTTTTTCGGCAGATGGCCGTGTTGAGCCGCAACATGCAGAAGACTTGGTAGACTGGATGACCAAGCCGTCCTCATCCTCCTCATCCTCTCTCACCCAGGCTCAGGGTACTTTGTCTGGCAAAGCAGCTGCCAACGTGGCCTCTTCCCTCGGCTCAATGGCATCAGTCACTCCTTCCCTAGCCCCACCATGTCCTCCTTAAGAGTCCACCGAACTGTTTGACCACAGTGTTGGGTACATGCTTCAGGAGGATGCCCAGCATTTTGAAGGCTCCGATGATGGTACCCAGCTAGAGGAAGGTAGTAACGTGAGCCCAGAGAGAGAGGGTGCCCAAGAAGGACAGCAATCTGGCAGTCATGTTTCCCCAGCTGCAGCATACTGCCAGCTTTGCTCCAGTGATGAGGAGGGAGGGGATGATGAGGTCAATGACTCCATGTGGGTGCCTGATAAGAGAGAGGAGGAGGAGGCACATCTCCAACGAGGCAGGATGCCCTCCAGGGGCTAGCTGAAGGGCAGCACACCAACTGCATCACACCGCAGAGCTCCACATGTGCAGGGCGCTGCTGTCTTGCGTTTTTCAAAAGTTCTTTGGTGTGGACCTTTTTCCGGATTCCGGCTCTCTACCGACATGTGGAAGGCAATGTCTTGGCCCCGCTGGACAGGGCGGTCAGCGATAAGGTGCATATTACCGCTGACTCATGGTCCAGCAGGCATGGACAGGGACATTACCTATCTTTCACCGCGCACTGGGTGACTCTTCTGGCAGCTGGGAAGGATGCAGGACAGAGTGCAGTAGTGTTGGAGGTTGTTCCGCCACCATGCCTCCAAAATTCTACTAGCGGTGATTCTGCCACACCTCTCTCCTGCACCCCCTTCCCTTCTTCTTCCTCCATGGCCTCTTCCTGTGCTGATTTGTCCTCGGAACCAGCGGTGCTCCATAGGTGTTCAAGGGGCTACGCAAGCACGCAGGCAAAAAGATGCCATGTGGTGCTTGAGCTGGTGCGCTTGGGGGACAGGAGCCACACTGGGGCAGATATTCTGTCAGCTCTGCAGGGGCAGGTTCAGAGGTGGTTGACGCCACGCCAGCTTAAGCCAGGTATGGTGGTTTGCGACAATGGCACCAACCTCCTCTCCGCCCTCCAACAGGGACAACTGACCCATGTGCCCTGTTTGGCTCACGCCCTTAACTTGGTGGTGCAGCGGTTCTTGGGCAGGTACTCGAGTTTACAGGATGTCCTGAGGCAGGCCAGGAAAGTCTGTGTGCATTTCTGCAGGTCATATAATGCCAGTGCTCGGCTGGTTGACCTCCAAAATTTAATTTAACCTGCCCAAGAACCGCCTAATCTGTGACATGTCCACCAGGTGGAACTGAACATTGGCCATGCTGCAGCGGCTGCACATGCAGCAGAGGGCCATCAATGAGTACCTGTGCGACTATGGCACCAGGACAGGGTCAGGGAGCTTGTTTGTTTTTTCCCCACGCCAGAGGGCTATGATCAGGGATGCATGCACTGTCCTGTCACCATTTGAGGAGGCCACGAGGATGGTGAGCAGTGACAGTGCATGCATCAGTGACACTGTTCCTTTTGTACACCTGTTGGAGCACACGCTGCGTGGAATAATGGATAGGGCACTTGAGGCAGAACAGAGGGATGAAGAGGACTTCCTTACCTTTCAAGGCTCCCTTTATCCAGACAGTGTTCCTGCGTGCCCGCCAATCACACATGAAGAGGACGAGAAGGAGGAGGGGGAGGATTGTGTCAGCATGGAGGTGGAGCCTGGCACTCAGCATCAGCAGCCGTCTTCAAGGGATCATTTACAGTCCCAAGAAACCCATGGACTTGTACATGGCTGGGAGGAGGTGGCTGCGGATCATGCTGTCCTTAGTGACCCAGAGGTCTCTGGACCGAATGCCTCAGCAAACCTGCGCTGCATGGCCTCCCTGATCCTGCAAAGCCTATGGAAGGATCCTCGTATTCGTGGTATCAAGGGGAGCCATCGCAGAGGGAGCAGAGGATGAAACATCTTCGGGAGGCCTTGCAGAAAGGTTTGTGCAATGCGTTTACAGAGCCTGGGAGGTTACAATTTCCTGGTCCTCCTGGACAACATGTGGCTGAGGCTTCGGTCAGTCACAGAAGGAGCGGTGGAGAAGGTGTCTATCTGACCCATGCGTATAGACAATTTTTAGTCCGCAGCCCCAAGGTCTGATCGGTTCCAGCAACCATCGCCAGCATCTGATTCACATGGTGCAGGATTACCTAGGGGCAAGATGAGACTTGGACACCTTTCCCACTGAAAATCCTCTGGGTTACTGGGTCTTAAGGATGGATCACTGGTCAGAGCTTGCACAGTATGCAATTGAGCTACTGGCCTGTCCTGAATCCAGCGTCCTTTCGGAATGCACATTCAGTGCTGCTGGAGGCTTTGTAACCGATCACAGGGTGCGCCTGTCCACCGAATCGGTCGATCGGCTGACCTCCATAAAAATGAATCAGTCTTGGATCACCAGCTACCAAGCACCTGATGCTGATGTAACTGATTGATTTTTTTTTTATGTGAGATGCCTTCAAGACTGCCTATGCTGATGCTGAGTGACTATCCTGTTATGCTGAGTGACAATCCTCTTCCTCCTCAATTTTCATGCTGAAAGCTTGTAAGAACATTTTTGGTTCTGGGCACCGCCACCAGTGGCCAAGGCCCAATTTTTCTGCCCCTGTTTAACAGGGGCGTGTAATTACAATTTTTGATGCAATACTTTGCAGCAGGGCTCATTCCTGCGCTCCAACTAGAGTATCTGTGAGGGATTGCAGTGTTGTGGCAGCAGTGGCGAAGGCCCAAATTTTCTGCCCCTGTTTAACAGGAGCGTGTAATTACAATTTTTGATGCAATACTTTGTTGCAGGGCTCATTCCTGCGCTCCAACTAGAGTATCTGTGAGGGGTTGCAGTGTTGTGGCACCAGCACCAGTGCTCAAGGCCCAAATTTTCAGCCCCTGTTTAACAGGGGCGTATAATTACAATTTTTCATGCAATACTTTGCAGCAGGGCTCCTTCCTGCGCTCCAACTATAGCATCTGTGACGGGTTGCAGTGTTGTGGCACCAGTGCCTAAGGCCCAATTTTTCTGCCCCTGGTCAACAGGGACCTGTAATTACAATTCTTGATCTAATATTTCACAGCAGGGCCCATTCCTGCACCCACCAAGAGTAACTGTGAGGGCTTACAGTGTTGTGGCAACACCACCACCACCACCAAAGGCCCAATTTTTCTGCCCCTGTTCAACAGGTGCATGTAATTACAATTCTTGATATATTATTTCACAGCAGGGCCCGTTCCAGCGCCCACCAAGAGTAACTGTGAGGACTTACAGTGTTGTGGCACCAGCACCACCACCACCAAAGGCCCAATTTTTCTACCACTGTTCAACAATGGCATGTAATTACAATTCTTGATCTAATATTTCATAGCACGGCCCGTTCCTGCACCCACAAAGAGTAACTGTGAGGGCTTACAGTGTTGTGGCACCAGCACCAACACCTAAGGCCCCAATTTCTGCAGAGTATATAGGGCAGGCCCCTACTTTTAAACATCCAACTTACGACTCCTACTTGCAAACGGAAGGAGACAACAGGAAGTGAGATGAAATCTACCCCTAGGAAGGGAAATTCTCTCCTGTAAGAGTTAATATGGGAAAAACCCGACATTACATTAAAGCCGCAAGCAGTTTTAAATGACTTTTATTCCTTTAAAAATGACATTTTGTGCAGGGACTGTTCTAAGCACGGGAAACATGCACCGCTTTATAGGCATGCTATAGACACCCCCCAGGTACAATATTTAAAGGAATATTTCACTTTTTTTCACTTTAAGCATCATTAAAATCACTGATCTTGAAAAAAAGGTTGTTTTTAAAACTTTATTTTGCATTGATACATGTCCCCTGGGGCAGGACTCGGGTCCCCAAACCCTTTTTAGGACAATAACTTGTATATAAGCCTTTAAAATTAGCACTTTTGATTTTGAACGTTCGAGTCCCACAGACTTTAAAGGGGTTCTAAAGTTTGCACGAACTTTCGATCCGTTCGCAAGTTCTGGTGCGAACCGAATCGGCTCATCCCTACTCAAGAGGATGGAGAACAAAAAAACCCACAAATTCTAACAAACTCCAAGTATTGATTATGCAAGAATGGTCTGCCATCAGCCAGGATGTGGCCCAGAAGTTGATGGACAGCATGCCAGGGTGAATTGCAGAAGTCTTGAAAAAGAAGGGTCAAAACTGCAAATATTGACTCTTTGCATATTTCATGTAATTGTCAATAAAAGCCTTTGACACTTATGAAATGCTTGTAATTATACTTCAGTATACCATATTAACATCTGACAAAAATATCTAAAAACACTGAAGCAGCAGACTTTGTGAAAATTAATATTTGTGTCATTCTCAAAACTTTTGGCCATGGGTGTATGTGTAGGAGAGGAGTGTGGAGTGTATGGCAGTTTATTTATTTTTTTGAATCATCTTTATCACAGTGTTTCTGGTGGACAATGTTGGTAGGGCAGTGGACAGTGTAGTAGTTTATTTTTATTTGATTTTTCTTTACAATTATTCTAAAATCATTTTTTACAATTGATTTTTTTCACAATGCTTTTTTTTATTAGTCCTGTTGGGGTGGCTTTGTTGAGATATCATGGATCTAAACAGACCCCTGACTAGTGATGGGCTATCTGTTCGAGTCAAACATGAGTTCGACTCGAACATTGGCTGTTCGCCCGTTCGCCGAACAGCGAACAATTTGGGGTGTTCGCAGCAAATTCCAAAAGCTGCGAAACATCCTTTAAAATTCCATGGGAGAAATCTAAAGTGCTAATTTTAAAGGTTAATATGCAAGTTATTGTCATAAAAAGTGTTTGGGGACCTGGGTCCTGCCCTAGGGGACATGTATCAATGCAAAAAAAGTTTTAAAAATGGCTGTTTTTTCGGGAGCAGTGATTTAAATAATGCTTAAAGTGAAACAATAAAAGTAAATATTCCTTCAAATTTCATACCTGGGGGGTGTCTATAGTATGCCTGTAAAGTAGCACATATTTCCTATGTTTATAACAGTCCGAGAGCAAAATGACATTTCTAAAGGAAAACAAAGTCATTTAAAAGTGCTAGGGCTAGTGCCGGCTATTAGGGAATTGTCGGTCCCGACAATACACATAAAAGTCATTGAAAGTTATTGAAAAATAAAAAAAAAATGTGTGGGGGTCCCCCAAAATTTCATTACCAGGCCCCTCAGGTCTGGTATAGATATTAAGGGGAACTCCATGCCAAAATTTAAAAAAAAATGCCGTGGGGTTCCCCCCAAAAATCCATACCAGACCCTTCAGGTCTGGTATGGATTTTAAGGGGAACTCCGTGTCAAAATTTAAAAAAAAATGGTGTGGGGTTCCCCCAAAAATCCACACCAGATCCTTATCCGAGCCCCAAGATCCTTCCCCCCCATGTGAATTGGTAAGGGGTACATTGTACAACTACCATTTCACAAAAAGAAAGTGTCAAAATGTTAAAAAAACACAGCAGATGGCTTGGGACAAATCCTTTATTAAAAATAAAAAAATAAAAACGAGATTCCAGCAATGTAATCCAATAAATCCATGCTCCTACTCCAGTGATGTAATCCAAAGGAAGGGGCCAGTAAATGACAAATTTACCGGCCCCTTCCTCTGCTTTTAATCCTGACAGTTCCTCACAGCAGCCGGCGAGAGAGCAAAGGAGAGAGGCCGGAAGCGCTGCGGGGGCGAGAGGGGGGGGCTGGAGGAGGACATAGGGGGGGTGAAGGAGGACATAGGGGGGCCAGAGGAGGACACAGAAGACCACAGGAGGGCCAGAGGAGGACACAGGGGAACAGTTGGGAATTATCAGTGCATGTTGAGCTCAGTGGTATTTAATCTATGGGTGCAGGATGTTCACTGAACATAGCCCCTGAGGGGGAAGGGGGACCCCTGTGCTTTGACCCACACTGCACCCATAGTTAGTCCGTCCCTGGTTGACAGTCATGGATGATCGGTGCAGCGGTAAGGGTAGTCACAGGCACCAATCTCCCTGTATGGCTTTCAATGAAGCAGCTGACAGCCACGGGAGGGAAAGAAGGAGAAGCGGAGAGGGAGGATCTTCTCCTGCTCGCTGCACCGATCATCCAAGACTGCCAACCAGGGACGGACCAACTATGTGTGCAGTGTGGGTCAGAGCACAGTGGCCCCCCTTCCCCCTCACGGGCCGTGTTCAGTGAACATCCTGCACCCATAGATTAAATACCACTGAGCTCAACATGATGAAAGAGACATTCTAATTTTTTAGGCAAAAATACAGTAATACACAATCTTAATCATATAGAATAGAAAGAACAGCAGTCCTTATACTAATACATATTAACACAGCAAGAACTAGCACAACTTCGCCCACCATATAAATAGCATGTAGAACATGTAAGGTAGAAAACACTCCAACCATATACTGTACAATAATAAATTACAAGGGCACACATAGCATGGAAAAGCATGTTTACAATAGGAACACCATTACAGCAGAAGAATTAGCTGAAGCACAACTAGACAGAGGAATCACGGACATTAATTTGGATCTGGGTGCTCCCTCCACTCTTAGATACCAGGGATCTGCTTAACCTCATAGTAGTGTATATATTCGCTATTGAGATAGGACACTTCCACCACGTCAATGTGGATACACTGCCCATAATTCCACTCACAGTAGACGTGGTGAAATTCATCTGTTGCAGAATTCCCTTTGGTGAGTACCTTGTAACATTTGAGAACCCACAGGTGTTCCCACCAGTGTTCCAAGTGTCCATTAATTCACGGATAGTTTGTACATAACAGGCAATTTTCTCCCATCCATAAATGATCATAGACAGATCATAGAGAACTGCCGGAATAAGCCTTGGATAGGGCAGCGGTGTCTGGCTTATATCCGCATGCCCCGTTATACGAGTAGAGGCCGAGCTTGGCAGTACACTAAACAGCTGAATTCGAAATGGCACATACACAGTTCAGAGTCACCAACAAGGACATGCCGTGAATGAGGGGACATGGGAGACATGGATTCGATTGTGGATCCTCCTCCAATACACCAGGCAGCAAGCAACCTCCTAGCAACACCTGTGAGTACACAGTACAACCATGCTGTATCCCCAACCTCCACTGAATCACTGCTGGGCAGAACGATGGAGGAACTTCTATGCACTCCCTTGATTAATACCCCCCCTTGTCCAGACAAGCTCACAACATGCTTCTCCAATGCCTCAAGGCCACCTCCCTGACTAATAGCAGAGAGCTGGTTTCTAGCTAAAAAACGCTGAAAAACGCTATTGCAAAAACGTTAAATAACTTTGAAAAACTCACTGCAAAGCTACTGACATTTTTATAATGTTATTTTAACGTCCAGTGTGCATGAGGCCTTATGCCCCGTACACACGGTCAGACATTCTGACAACAAAATCCTAGGATTTTTTCCGACGGATGTTGGCTCAAACTTGTTTTGCGTACACAAGGTCGCACAAAGTTGTCGGAATTTCCGATCGCCAAGAACGTGGTGACGTCAACCACATATGATGAGACTAGAAAAGGCCATTTCAGAACCAAGCGCGGCACACTTTGGGCTCCTTTTGCTAATCTCATGTTAGTAAAAGTTTGGTGAGAGACGATTCGCGCTTTTTCAGACTCGTGGCTTTCAGATCATTTTCTGCGGTTCAGTTTGTGCTTGTGGGTTTGTATCTGCTCTTCAGTGCGTGCAGTCAGTTCATATCTGAGTTTTCTGTGCGATCTTGTACGCTCGTTGCTGTTTTTCAGGTCGCTCTTCACAGGCCTTGCTGTTCTTCAGTGCGTTCTGTTACTTCGTTCTGAGCAGCCGACCGTTTTCTAGCCATGTTGCGTATACGTACTCCTCGTAGAGTTCGTGCTGTGCGGGGGCTTGGTGTTGGGGTCCTGACCTTGACACAAGTCCAGTCCATGAACAGGGTGGGGAGGAGTTCATGGACCAAGAATTGGTTGCTTCAGCGTGACCAGTTCTCTCAATACCTTTGCTCTGTGAGATCCGTGAGAATAATCCTGATGATTGCAGGAACTTTCTCAGGATGATGGACCCCGTATTTCACCGTTTGTTGGCTTCGCTGACCCTCTATATCAGCAGGCAGGATTCCTGCATGGGGCAGACCATCACTCCAGAGCAGAGGCTAGTCGCTACCCTGCGGTATTTGGCAACAGGGAGAAGTCTGCAAGACTTGAAGTTCTCGACAGGCATCTCCCCCCAGGCTCTGGGGATCATTATCCCAGAGACCTGTTCTGCCATCATCCAGGTCCTGCAGAAGGAGTATATTAAGGTAAGATTTTTATCCTTTTATATCACATTTTATTGTATTGAATGCTTGCTAATATATTGTATTTCTTTCCTCATTCCCTAATTACCATGATTGTAATATGCCGTGAATGTCCCCTTTCTCCTTATGCATGCTTGAATTTTATGTTTTTTTTGTTTTGTCCTTCATACATATTTGCCTTCACTTACCTCCCCGGCATGCTCTCCTGGCCCTATATTCACCTCATGTAGTCACTTAACAATGTATTTTATCAGTTCCATAGTAGTGTTTTACCCCAAACACCCCTAAAATGTTTAGAAATGTGATTTGTGCTTTAAATTCAGGCAGAGTGACAGAGGCTTTTTTTGTAGTGTCCCCAAATCATTTTTATTAACCCTCCCTCCCCCCAACTGCTAAGTCAGCTGATCCCAATTCTCTATCTATTCTCAATCATCTATCTGCTGACTTTGCCAAACCCATACACACTATACCCATCTCTTTTGTGGTCAGATGTATGGATGAATTCCCCAAAGCATGTAGTGCAAGGGCCTGCCTGTATACTTTCAAATTGTACTTTTTAAAGTTTTTGTATCCTATTATTATCTTGATAGGTAATAGCAGAATGTCCAAATGTGTTCAAATGTGTACAGTGTGTATTTATATCTTTGTATTATGACACTTCTTACCTGTCCAGTGGGCTGCCAATAGTGTAACTAAGGAGGGGCTGTTCCAAGTAATACCCATTATTTAGGCATTCATCTCTCAATGAAGTGAAGAGGGTTACCTGTCCAAGATTCCCCCCCTATAATGTTAGAAATGGCCCATGAGAGGGGGGGGGATATAATAGGTGTACCTTATACTTTGGTGTAGTAAATTTCCCCTTAATAAATGTTATCTGGATGTTGGCCAAGAATGTTTGTGTCTAATCTGCTTTCCATGTTTATGTGCAAAAATACTACGTTTTTTTTGTTTTCCTCAACAGTTTCCTTCCAGGCCACAGGAATGGCAGACTGTGGCCTCCCACTTTGCCCAGCGGTGGGACTTTCCTAACTGTGGAGGGGCAATTGATGGGAAACAGGTCCACATTGTCCCACCACCCAACTCGGGGTCGTACTATTATAATTACAAGGGGTTCAATAGTATTGTGATGTTGGCGGTGGTATCGGCTAATTACGACTTCCTGTATGTGGACGTGGGGAAGAATGGCCGGATGTCCGATGGTGGAGTCATTGCCCAGACGGAGTTTTACAGGCATCTCCAGAATGGCAGCTTGGACTTGCCTCCTCCAGAAGAGAATGTGGAAGGACTCCCATTCATCTTCGTTGCAGATGAAGCATTTGCGCTGGGGGACCATCTTATGAGGCCATTCCCGATGAGGACCCTCACCCCGGAACAGAGGGTTTTTAATTACCGGCTGGCCAGAGCCAGAAGAGTGGTGGAGAACACATTTGGAATCATGGTCAGCCGGTTCCGTCTATTTCTTACACCCATCCATATGGCGGAGTATAAACTTAATCATATAATCCTGGCTTGCTGTGTTCTGCATAACTTTTTACGGCAACATTCGGCCAACTATGCTGGCTCAGTTGGGCCAGAGGCCGGAATTATAAATGAAACAACCCTGACGGCGCTTGAAAGTGGCCGTCCTGGCTTGCCCTCCCTGAGTGCCCATGATGTCCGGTTAAGATACCTTGAGTTCTTTGCGGGTAGGGGGGCCATCAATATGCCAGACAATTTGTGAAGCCTTTATCAAATAAATAAAAAAAAAAGCAAATCTTTGGTGACATTTACTGCTTGTGTTTGTTTTAGCTGACCCAGACAGAAATGTGGGGAGTCCTGAAAATGGTGTGATTGTGTAACCTTATATAAAGCACTGCTGGGTGTTATTTACTAAAGGCAAAGACACTTTGCACTACAAGTGCACTTGAACCTGCACTGAAACTGCACTTCTAGTGCAAAGAGGATTTGCCCTTAGGAAATAACCCCCATTTTCACAGAAAGCAGCAATGACATCACCACAAAAGTGTTGTAGCGTTGAGATAATAATCCACACATTCTTGATTAACAATCTTTTTAATACCTGCACAATCACATGTGCATTCAGAAAAGGTTTTTTTAAAAAAACCAACATGTTTGTTGTATAACAATTTTTGGGGTGGCATTATCAAAAATAGAAATGTCTATTTAAGATAAAACAGGCATTGTAAAACCAACAAGAAAGTCACAAATCTTGAACTTACAAAGTTCACATTAGGTAGAACTTGAAGGCAATATCAGACATGATTATTTAGGAACTGTGTTTGATATTGCGTTCAGATGGGGTGAAGTCACTCCAGGAAAAGCCAAATTTGAAAGATGCACAAAAAATTTAACAATGTCAACATGTGCTAGCTGCCATCACGGGGGATCAAGGGACGTGTTTTGGGGGAGAAACCCCTTCCTCTCAGCTACTTTATTATTGAGGAAGGGGTTGCACCCCCAAAACGCCTACATTGATCTCCTGTGATGGCAGATAGCACATGTTGGCACACTGTGTGCATCCTCCAAATTTTGCTTTTCTAAAAATCGCTAAAACATTTTGAACTTTGCAGCACACAAAAGAAGAAAGTGATTTGGAGGGGTTTTAAACTCGCCCCAAAACATCAATGATGTTCTTATTTTTTTGAATAACATCATTGATGTTTTTCTGGAGGTTTTCAAAGCTAAATTACACCCCATGATCTCCCCGATCAGGATCTGTGCACTTTCTGATGTGAAAGGATCTAGATCCACAACATCACGATCACCTAAAAAGAGAGAAACCAAACAAAAACAGGTATCAAAAATATGCCGGCATCCATCTCTTACCTGAGCCTGTGGTCGCAGACACTCACCTGTTGTGGTGACTAGTTCCACCACGTCTTCTTCCTCCTGCTCTTCTTGTGTTGAGGGGATTTCCCCTTCTTCCAGAGGTGGGGGGTCTCTGGTCTCCTCGGATGAGGGGTGTCCTCCAAGTCTTTTCTCCCCTATGTAAAACAAAAATGCTATACTTAGCACACAGATATTTGATGGCAGAACTATAAATAGGAAACATTGCTTGGAAGTGGGGTACAATTGTCAATTTTGGCAGAGTTCCAAAATGTAGCATTTTCAGTATCCTTTGGCAAGCTACAATACTTTACCTGTTTAGTAAAAGCTTCACAGATGGAGACCCCCCTATAGTATACACTGGAGCACCTGTGTGCCCCCCCTAATCAAAATCGTGTTCTGGTGTCCCACACTAGTGCTCCAGTGTCCAGATGTGAAAACAGCTGCTCAGTGTCCTCTCCTTACACAGAATCTAGTTTGCATTTCATTCTAGTAACAAAGCCATCTACACAACCAAATTAGTTTCATACAAGTATGGCGTAAAAAATGTGGCCAAATGCATATGGCCAAAACAATGGTGTTTTATAGGCCAAAACTAAAATGTTTGATACGAACAAATAATGTGTCCATGAACATGAAAGTTGCCATTTTAAAATTACACTTTTAAGAAAAGCACATGGAGCAGCACGAACGTAATAAACATAAAGAATAGGAACACAGCACAACTACTTACTTTTTTGCAGCACTCTCCGGATCTTTCTGTACTGCTCATGTTCTCGTAATTTGAGGTCCGACCACCGCTTCCTGAGCTGATCTTTCGATCGTCGTACCCCGAAATTCCGGTGCAGACTCCTGACCACTTTCGCCCTGATCTTGGCCTTTCTGACATTGGGGTTGGGGTAAGGTCCATACTTTCCATCATAGTCGGCCTTCTTCAGGATGTCGACCATCTCCAACATCTCCCCAAAGGACATATTTGAGGCCTTAAATCTCCTTTTGGATCGGGACGTGTCCGGATCCAGGCTTTCCTCCTCCTCCTCCTTGTTCCTGTAATTAGCACGCACCTGCTGTGTCTCCGCCATGTGCTCTTCCTCCACTGCGCAGAACGAAAAGGGGCGGGGAATAGACTAGAAAGAACATCAGGGGCGGGCGGAGTTACACACATGCGCAGTGTGTATAAAGCGTAACACGGGTGCGTATTACGTACGATCTGTGATCGTAATAACGAAGGTAAGAGCCAAACTTGGGCCTATCCTGCTTCTAGATTGAGGCCTATATTGTAACAAGATTAGGGTTTGTCTTGTGTTGTGTCTTGCAGTGAAAATGGATATCTTGAATGATACCGACTTCATGGCAATATTCATTGACATGTTCAGGGAGCTGCCTTGTCTGTGGGAGATCAACCACTCACATAAGAACCAAACAAAGAGGAAGGCATCGCTGGATCAATTGTTGGAAATTGTGAAGCAGGTGATCCCCACGGCAGACATCACCTATTTGAAGATCCTAATTGGTGGCCTGAGGAGCACATATGTAAGGGAGTGCAAGAAAGTCCAGGATTCGCAGAGATCCGGAGCAGCAGATGACATCTATGTCCCCAAGATGGGGTACTATGACAGGCTGCATTTTCTGGCAGGTCAGACTGAACCCAGGTCATCACTCTCCAGTCTTCCTTCCACACTTCCTTCCCCCCAGCTGAGGCTTCTGACGCCCAACCTGGGCCTTCCACTCAGCAACATGTGGAGGAGCCCAGCTTGAGCCAGGTATAGCATTCTTCTAAATATTTCTGCTTGTCCAATCAATGATGTTAACTAGATGTTAGTTTGGAGTACTAATTTATGATTGTGATTGATGATGCAAAACATTACAACCATGTCCCTTTTTTATACACAGGGAAGTCTCAGCCAGGAGGTGGCCGGGCCGAGCAGGCTGCCTGATATGCAGGTCCCTCCCCTACACCTGCAAAGAGAAAGTGGCAGGAAGAAAAGTACCCTAGAGGAGGCTGCCATAGGCCTCTTTTGGAAGGCTACAGAGGCCCTGGGAGCACCCCACACTGTGGAGGAGGACTTTGCTGGCATAATTGCCTGTAAAATGCAGCGGATGGAGGAGGGCCAACAACTCATGTGTGAGTCATTAATGTTGAAAGCTCTCAATAAGGGGCTGAGGGCCCAAATAACATCTGCTACCCACATTTGTGACCTCACACATGGTCCTCCTCCTCTTCCTCCAGGTCCTACTACTCCTCCTCCTCCTCCTCCAGGTCCTACTAGTCCTCCTCCTCCTCCAGGTCCTACTCCTCCTCCTGCCACATCTCCAACAGCAGAGCCACAGCCAGGAAGGAAGCGTGGAAGGAAGACCAGAAAGTGATGACCCTGGGTCCAGTCTGGTCTGGCAAAAGATGCAGCCTCTTGTGGTACCACAGCCTGGGGACATAGATGTCATCTGCTGCTTTCTGGATCTCTGGGACTTCTGGACCAGACTGCACTCCCTTACATATGGACTCCTCAGGCCACCAATTTTGATGTTCAAGAATTGATGTCTGCCCTGGGGGTCCAAGGCTTCGCTAATTTCTGCTGTTTCTCCAGTGTTGCCTCCCTCTTTGTTTGGTTCTGAGCCCTTAATAAAGGATTTTTGGTTTCAATTATACTTGCCTATGTGTGTTTTCCTTCAAAAAGGACAGTTTGTTGGTAAGGATTCAGGTACATTTCAAATATACAATGTAAAATTAACAAGGGACACCAACACCAAGCAATCTCCTTGAGATTAAATAATACAAGATAATAATGGTGTTGTGGTAACTTGACATACAAAACACACACAAAAATATTCTGGAGTAAAAATAAAAATAAAATAAAACAAAGATCAGCCTTGGAAAAAATACAAACCTAAAATAAAATAAAAATCTGCCTTAAAATATATATATATATATATATTTGTCAGATGTGACAAATCAAAATATATTAAGGGAATCCCGATAAATAATAAAGAAATAAGTTTGTGAGAAGTCTGTGTGAATGTGAGCAGCAAAACTACTTCATTCTTCTCACATTATAAAGAAGAAGAGAGTGCACTGTATTGAACCATTTTTAACATTGCACCGTGACGAAAGTGTTGTATTCATTGCGAACGCTAAGTTTACCAGACCGAGCTGCTCCGTCTCGGAATTTCTTCTGAGCATGCGTGGCACTTTGTGCGTCAGAACAGGCCACACACGGTCGGAATTGACACGATCGGATTTTGTTGTCGGAAAATTTTATAGGCTGCTCTCAAACTTTGTGTGTCGGAAAATCCGATGGAAAATGTCCGATGGAGCCCACACAAGGTCAGAATGTCCGACAACGCTCTGCGATCGGACATTTTCCATTGGAAAATCCGACCGTGTGTACGGGGCATTATAGTGCAGGAATGTTTCATACTCACCCTTATTATCACCTTCCATTTTTCTTGTCTGGTGTATTCAGATCTGACAGATGATGACCATCAGAGTGTTCTTCACAGATTTATTGCAAGGAGATCGACTTCTGTTATAGGAGAAAAATGAAATATTATAGATATTTGTCAGTCCCTCTCTGATTTCTAGTCTATAAATGGCCCTTGTCATTTTCATCTTCTAATTATCTATATACAAAATAACATGTCCGGGTGTAATTCTCAGTATCTGTTCTTATTCTGTATGTATGGACTCTGCACAGTACTACTTCTCTTGTCCTGTATGTCGGGTGTAATTCTCAGTATCTGTTCTTTTCCCCGAAAATAAGACCTACTGTGATTTTCAGTAAGGGCTGCAATATAAGCCCTACCCCAAAAATAAGCCTTAGTGTAGAGTGCTTGTGTGTATAGTGTATACACAACTCCGTAGTATAGTGTAGACTGTGTGTGTCTATTAGATACAATTGTGGCAAGTACCTTCACAATAGCGCCACTCTGCGATCAGCTGATCTCCTGCCTCTCTCCTCCCAGCTGTATGAGGGGGATTTCACCCCTCCCCCCAGTGCTCGGAGCAGGGGGGAGAGGTTCTGCGGGGTAAGGAAGTGGCGAGCTGCACTCAGCTGATCTCCCCCTCTCCAAGATGTCAGCGGGGGATCTTGGGCCTTCCTCTGTAGACCTCTGGCGGGTCACAGGCACTATAAGAAGGTATGTGGCACTATATCTCAGCATGCAGCAGTTTTGCATTGTGTGATACTGTAATGGAGTAGATTCCAACATTCTACAAGCATTTTCACACAGGGGATTCGTGACAGGCAGGGAGGAAGAGAGACAGCACATGGCAGGATAAGCCCTACCCGGAAAATAAGCCCTACTGTGTCCTTTGTTGCCAAAATGAATATAGAACCCGAGCTTATTTTTGGGGAAACGTGGTATTCTGTATGTACAGACTCTGCACAGTACCACTTCTCTTGTCCTGTATGCTGGGTGTAATTCTCAGTATCTGTTCTTATTCTGTATTTATGGACTCTGCACAGTACTACTTCTCATTTCTAGTGGTGAGGGGAAACTTTTACATGGAAACACCTTTTCACTGAAAACAGTGTGGCTTCTGTTCTGAAAATGTTGGTTACAGTTATGGCCACTCCAGGCCTAAATGGTTTTCTATGTATTTCTCTCAGTAGTTTTCACTGGAACAGGTGGAAAGGGGAAACCCTCACACAGAGACACCTGTTCAACTGAAAACTGCTGCAATCTCATTAATATATCACTTCTGAACATCTACCGTGTTTCCCCCGAAAATAATCCTGGGTCTTATATTAATTTTGGCAACCAAAAACACACTAGGGCACACTTATTTTCGGGGTAGGTCTTATCATGCCATGTGCTTTCTTCTTTCCCCCCTGCCTGTCAGAAATCCCCTGTGGAACTGTGTAAAAGTGCTTGTAAATTCCTAAAAACCACAGCACCACATATTGCAAAATGTGTATGTCTGCAATCCAATTGTGCCACATACCTTCTTCTAGTGCTGGGCACATCTGTAATCCGCCGGAGCTCTCTTCCCCTCTTTGAGCACTGCAGAGGGAGGGGGCCCGACATCAGTTGAGAGCCGCTCGGCGCTTCCATGGCCCACTGGAGCCCTCTTCCCAGCTCTAAGGAAGGCAGAGGGAGGGGGGCCCGAGATCCCCCGCTGACACCTTGCAGAAGAGCAGAGCAGCGTGAGATCAGCTGGGAGCAGCAGGAGGTCAGCACTATACCAAAGGTATTTGGCATAACTAGATCACATAAACAAACACACACAGTCTACACTATATAACACTGTAATAGAGTATTTTTCCAGCACTTTAAACTAGGGCTTATTTTCAGGGTAGGGCTTATATTGCAGCCCTTCCCGAAAATCGAGGTATGTCTTATTTTCGGGGTAGGTCGTATTTTCGGGGAAACGCTGTATCACTTGTGCATTCCACATCGGAAAGGACCAGGCCTAGGATTAATCAAGTGACTTGGCTAGTTGCCCTTGACGTTGAAAGTTTATATCATACCATTCCGCACAAAAAGGGTATTGAAGTCATTGGAAAACAGCTCCAAGAGAGGGGCCCAGAATTTGATTCATATAGCTGTTTTGTTTTGGAACTACTGCAGTTCATCTTGACACGAAACTTTTTCATGTTTGGCCCTTCCCACTTCCTCCAGGTGCAGGGGGTGGCCATGGGGACCAAATGTGCCCCCTCATACGCCAACCTGTACCTGGGGGCGTGGGAAAGGAAACTTTTTGCCAGTCCCGGTTTGTCCAATCTGTTACAAAATGTCATCTCTTGGCACAGATACATAGATGACGTGCTCTTCTTTTGGTCTGGCACTCGAGATGAGCTTCCTCAGTTCTTTAATCTTTTGGCCATTAATAACTACAATTTAAGATCTACTATGGAATGCAGCCAATCAAAATTTAATTTCTTAGACCTTGAAATCAGCATAGATTGTGACAGAACTCCTCATTCCGTCCTATACTGGAAACCTTCTTCCGGTAACACCATTCTTCATGCCAGTAGTGCACATCCTACACCCCTATTGGATAGCATTCCCTTTAGCCAACATCTCAGAATTAAAAGAAACTGTACCCAAGAGGCATATTTTGAAAAGGCATCCTGTGACCTTTATTCTAGGTTGAAAAATAGAGGATATAGCCACTCCCTAAAAAAAGCTTACAACTAAGTGAAAAAAATGGATAGAAAAGACCTTATTTTTTCAAAGTTCAAATGTTTCACAACCTGTTCACTTAATCACCCAATTTTCCAGACAGCATGCTCAAGTTAGAGACGCCCTGAATAGATTCTGGCCTTTCTTTTTTTTTTTTTAACAATATGTTTATTGAATTTTTCACAGGTTATCAGTACAGACGGTTGATGTAATAGCAAAGTTACATGGTTTAGTACATAGTGCAATAACCAGTGTTGTTTTGTAACAAATGCATATAGCGAGTACATAGTGATTAAAGTTGAAGTTCGATGAGAGGAGGCACCAACTCCATTCCCCGGCACCCCATCTGGGTACTTACTGTGCCATGAGACTAGAGGTGGCGCCACCAACCATCTACCTGAGAAAGCCAGGTAACTTGTAGAGCTACTAACATTCTAGATACGTAAGGCTTAAAAAGAAAAAGAAAAAGAAGAAAAGAACAAAAACAAAAAAAAATGACTGTAGAGCAAAGGTAACTTGCGAGCCTACTTGTTATGAGTGTAGGACATGAGTGCATGTCCCACCCTAAGTAGTAACTGAGAGAATTGTCCCCAGGTGGAGCGGTGCATGGCAAGGGGGTTCCTACTTTCTGTGCATGTTAGATATGCGAGGTTGTGGCAGACCGCGGGGTCAAAGATGCAGAATCTTAGATATTTTGCGACGTAGAAGAAGAAGGCAATCAGGGTAATGTTGTACTCCTCGGGTCAGTGATCCAGGGTTCCCAGTTGAGATGAAATGTTGCGGTATACATGTTAGCCTTAGCAAAGGAGAATTCCATTAGAAATTGGTTGTTTAGTAGAACGATGAGTTCCGATCCAGAGGGGGCTTGTGAGGCTTTCCATTTTTTCGTTAGAGCTAAACGGGCTGCAATGAGTATGTGTGTCGCCAGGACTCTGATATTTTTGGGCCAGTTGGGGACGTTGAGACCCAGGAGGAGGTCCAGTGGGGATAGCGGCAAGGGGATTTTGCAGAGCTGTGAGAGGAGGTCGGAGACCTCTTTCCAGTATGCGCGGATGTTAGGACAGTCCCACAAAATGTGTCTTAGGGTGCCTTTGCCTAAGCAGTTTCTCCAGCATTGAGAGGAGGTAGCCGGGTAAATATTTGCCAATCTGGCTGGGGTGTAGTACCACTTGTGGAACAGTTTTTGCGTTGATTCCCAGTGAGATATGCATTTTGAAGCTTTAAGAGGGATGGTCAGGGCTTTGTGCCACAATGGGGGCTTCAGTGGCGAGCTTGTGAATGTGGACCAGAATGTGATGGATGAAGAGGTGTGATCGTCAGAGAGCCTTGTTAACACCTTGTAAATCCATGCAATGCCTTTAATTGCTGGGTTCGGGGTATTGTAAAAATTCAGGATGTCAGCTATTTGGGATTCACGTGCTGTGAGATCAAGTTTACCGATGATAGAGCGGAGCCTCATATACAAAAAAGATGTATTAGCAGGTAGATCAAAAGCTTGTTGTAGATGTGGGAAAGGGTGGGGTCCAGATGTGGAGATGAGTTGCCCCAAGTTGGTAAGTCCTTTTTGTATCCATACCCGAAGGGATAAATTAGGAGAGATCAACTCTAGTGCTTGGAGGTGTATTTTGGAAAGGATAGCTTTGGGAGTGCCCATGGATTTTTTTGCAGTGGCTGACCACACTCGGATGGCTGCGGTTACCCTAAGTAGGAAGTGTTGATGTGGTTGTAAGCCGAGTAGTGCAGCCATTAGTGTGTGTTGTGGATTCGCGTTGAGGGCCATGGTTTCAATTTGTGTCCAGGTCTTGGTCGAGGTGGGTGCCCACCATTCCCGTAGTTGATCTAGTATGACTGCCTTGTAGTATGCGTGGACGTTGGGGGCTCCCATTCCTCCATTTTGTACAGGAGACAAGAGGATTTCTTTTTTGAGTCTGGGATGTTTGTGTTGCCAAATATGTGTATTAAGTATACTTTGTATCTGTGCCAGTTGCTGGGGTATCATAGGTATCGGGATTGTGCGAAACATATACAAAATATGTGGCAGTAAAAACATTTTGACTTGAGCTATTCTACCCGCCCAAGAGACAGTATAGTTACACATATTTTTGGAGATGCGCAGAAGCTTTTCCTGTAAGCCAGCGAAGTTTAGTTGAAGCATAGATTTACTGGGGAAGGTTAGTTGGATACCCAGGTATGGGAGCGAGGAATTTTTAGCCCAAGTGAAAGGAGAGGTTGTCGAGATGTGATGTGAAGTTTGAGGGTCTATCCCTAGGTTCAGCATGGTGGATTTGCTGTGGTTTATTTTATATAGAGAGATTGAACTAAATTTTTCCAATGTTTTTTGGATATTGGGAAGGGAAGATCTGGGATTTGTGAGGGTAATGATAACGTCATCCGCGTAGAGACCGATTTTATGTTCAACCGTCCCCACAGTAATGCCCGATATTGCTGGTGTGGATCTAATGGCTTGTGCAAGTGGTTCCATCACCATGGCAAAAATCAGGGGGGAAAGTGGGCACCCCTGTCTAGTGCCATTAGTGATGCGAAAGGGATCTGATATTATGCCTGAGGTCCAAACTCAGGCGATGGGGGAGGAGTAAAGGTTGAGTATAGCCTGGAGGATATTCCCCCTCAGTCCGAACTTGAGCATGACCTTTTCCATGTATTTCCAGTGCACCCTGTCAAACGCCTTCTCTGCATCCAGGGAGAGGAAGAGAGAAGGCGTTTGACTGTGTTCCACCCATTGGATCAAGTCAATAAGGCATCTTGTACCGTCGGAGGCCTGCCTACCAGGCACAAATCCGACCTGGTCCGGGTGGATGATGAGGGGGATTACTTTGGACAAACGTTGGGCTAATATTTTTGCATATAGCTTGGTATCAGTATTCAGGAGTGAGATCGGGCAGTAATTGACTGGGTTATCAGGAGATTTGCCTGGTTTGGGTATGGTGACAATGAGGGCCTCCAGGGCTTCTGTGGGGATTTTGCCGGTATGAGTATATTGGTTAAAGGTAGTGTATAAGTGTGGGGTGATCACGTCCGAGAAGTGTTTGTAATACTCGTTCGGGTATCCATCGGGCCCTGGGGCTTGTGTAGGGGTAATCGTTTGATGGCTGTGCGAATTTCCCCAGGGGAAAAAGGCATAGAGATGGAGTCTAGTTGCTCAGTGGAGATTGAGGGGAGGTGAATTGAGGAGAGAAACTCATCTATGTCTGCTAATTTTGGCTTGGTTTCGTGATGTATGTCATTGAGATTGTAAAGTTTGGCGTAAAAGGTACTGAATTCATTTGCTATATCTAGAGGATTATGAACTTTTTTACCTTGGGGGTCAGATAAGTATTGTATCTTATTATTGGTCCGGTGTTTTTGGAGTTGTTTGGCTAGGAACGCACCTGACCTGTTGGCTGAGGAGTAATATTGTAGCTTAAGACGTTTTACGTAATAGTCAAATCTTTTGTGGAGATGTTCGCTAAGGTCATATCTTAGGTTTTTGAGTTCTAGGGATAATTTGGTAGATGGAGTTTGTTTATTGGCGAATTCTAAGGCTCTGATCTGTTTTAGTATTGTTTCCGTGGTGGCCGTTTGTTGTCGTTTAGTTTGTGCTCCGTATTTAATGAGGAGGCCCCGTGAGAAAGCTTTTTTTTTTTTTTTTCAAATATAAATTTTATTGTTTTCAAAGAACAAAAAATACAAAGAATAAGAGTCAAGAGAACAAAGCAAAACAAAAATAAATAAAAGGGTGGAGACGGCAGATAGTACAGTACAGTGCCAGCCTTAACAACTGGTGTTCACAGGTAGTGACATGCGATAATGATAACCATCATATCGGTACCAGCCATAATCGCAATGGTACAATCATCTTCTATATTTTCCATCTATAAAATAAAACGGCGTACTGGACAGTAAGTCTCACCATGTCTTCGTAGTTGTGAATCTGATTCTATTGCCCATTCCCTGAGTAAAAAAAAAAAAAAAAATACCTAAGACCGTAGAAGAGAGATGTTGAGGGAGAGGCAAGGCGAACTGGAGCATGGTGATTAAAAAAAAAAAAAAAAAAGGGGGGGGGAGAAAGAAAGTCAGAGAAAAGATGAGGGGAAGGAATAGGGAGAGAGGGGGGGGCCCGGGCGACAGGGCACGTCATCTTCAGATCTGTGGGCTTTTATTATTCATGTGGCAAGCAGCGCCGTCACTTCATCAGAGAATATGAACATTATCCAGAGCCTCCATGTCTTGGAATGTTGTTCTTGTTTGTTATGTGCCGTCAGGACTAAGTCCTCCAACCTCCTGATCTCCTCCACTCTGCGTAGCCATAACCCAACAGTCGGTGGTGAGCATTTCTTCCACATAAGCGGGATGCAATATTTAGCTGCATTCAGTAAGTGTCTTATTATGGATTTTTTGTAGCTTCGTTCGGGTATTGTGGTGGCGTGGAGCAGGATGAAAGCTGGGTCATCGCTTATCATGTGATCTGTAAATTTTTGGATGATCGTCCGGACTGTTGTCCAGAAATGCTGGAGCAGAGGGCAAGACCAGAAAATGTGGAGGAGTGTCCCAATGTCTGTCTGACATCTCCAACATCTATCTGTAGTGTTAGGGAAGTACGTATGTAGCCTTTGAGGCGTGTAGTACCATCTGGTCAGGATCTTATAATTGAGTTCTTGTATCTTTGTACAGATAGATGTTTTTAGGGAGAATCTGATAATCGTTTGAATTTGTGTGTTAGTAAACTTGCATTGTAAATCTGTTTCCCATTGCTGTATAAATGTCAGGTCAGGTTGTTCAATAGGGGAATTGAGTAATTCATATGTTTTAGACAGTACCCGTGGCAATGTACCCTCGTCTGCACAGTAATCTTCATAGGTCGTCAAGTCGCGATTAAACTGTGCTGGGTTAGGGATCGAGTGTAGGAAGTGGTGTATTCTAATTGCTTTCCAGAATGGCAGTTGGAATTGTCCCTCAACATCAGTCAGGTTTGAGATGGAGGGCCATTGGTTTTCAACCAAGAAATGTGATGCCCGGTCCCTGCCGGACGATGTAAGTGTCTTGTACTCCGATTGTTCTAAACCAGGGGGAAAAGAAGGGTTTCCCAATATCGGGTAAAGAGGAGAGTCTCTAGAGAAGATGGAGGTAGTGGATAGAGTAGATGCGCCTATTCTAAGGGTCGTGCCTATTACCGGGTGTGACTTCAATGCTGGCGGAAGCTGGTCAAAGCACCACACCGCTCCCTTCAAGGGGACTGCGGACTGAGCCTGTTCTAGTTGTATCCAGAGCTTGTTTTGGCCGTGTCTGTTCCAGTCTATTGTTCTACCTAGGTGAACTGCCCGGTAGTAGTTCCGTAGGTCTGGGAGAGCCAGTCCTCCAAATTGCTTGGGTAATGTCAAGTAGCGCCTGCGCAGCCTAGGTTTCGAATTCGCCCAGACAAATTTAACGAAAAGGGAGTGCACTTGCTTAAGGTATTGGGGTGGAATCCTGATTGGCAGCGCCTGAAATAAATATAAAAATTTCGGTAGTATAGACATTTTTAGCAGGTTGCACCTGCCGAACCAGGAGTGCAGACCCTTGTTCCACTCCTCCAGAAGTAAGCGGGTCTTAGTTAGTAATGGTGGAAAGTTACGTTCGAAGGTGTGCTTTAGGTCATTAGGGATCTGGGTTCCTAGATATTTGAGGGAAGCATCGGACCATTTAAATCTAAACTGTGATTTTAGAGAGCTTAGTCTAGGCGGTGTGATATTAATCCCCATCGCCTCCGATTTATCGAAATTGATTTTTAGGTTGGCTAAACTTCCATATCTATCAAATTCCCTGAGTAAATTTGGCAAGGATACTACTGGGTTGGTTAGTGAAAACATCAGATCATCAGCGTAGGCTGAGATCTTGTATTGGGTGTCCCCCACTGTCATGCCAAATATATCCGGATTAGATCGTATAGTGCATAAAAAGGGTTCTAGGGCCAGGGCAAACAGGAGTGGGGAGAGCGGGCAGCCCTGTCTGGTACCATTCGATATAGGGAATGGGTCTGATAGTATTCTGTTGGCTTTGACCTGGGCGGTGGGGTTGGAGTATAAGCTGAGGATCCATTGTAGCATCTTGTGCCCTAGGCCGATCTTTTTGAGAACTGAGGACATAAAAGCCCAACTAACCCGATCAAACGCCTTCTCCGCGTCTGTACTAAGGAAGACGCATGGGGTTTTAGTCGTCGAGACTATGTGAATGAGATTGAGCACCTTAGTAGTGTTGTCCCTCGCCTCTCGGCCAGGGACAAACCCCACTTGATCCGCATGTACTAATTCCGGTATGTGTTGGGTTAGTCTATTGGCCAGAATCTTTGTAAAGAGCTTGAGATCTACGTTCAACAGGGATATAGGTCTATAGCTTCCACAGGCCGCCGCATCTTTACCTTCTTTCGGTATAAGGGAGATATGTGCCCTCAGAGTGTCTCTGGGTAAAGGGGTCCCTTCTCCTAGGCAGTTAAACATCCGAACCATATGAGGGGCCAGGAGGGGCAGGAGGGTTTGGTAGTATTGTAGGGTAAACCCATCAGGGCCCGGAGCTTTGCCGGGTTTCATCCCACCTACCGCTTGCTTAAGCTCCTCCACGGTAATGGGGTCCTCCAATTCTGTGCTCGCTGCCGTCGAAATTTGGGGTATTTGAGCTGTTGATATGTAATTATCTATCGTCGCGTTGTTTGGGGGTCGTACTGGGAGGTTGTATAGGGATGAGTAGTAGTCTCTAAATTCCTTCGCTATCTGGGTTGGTGTGGTCTTTTTCTGTCCCGATGGGGCATTATATGGGGAATGTATGTGGTTAATTTATGACTTCTAACTGCTTTGGCGAGTAGTTTCCCGCACTTATTCCCTGATTCGTAGGAGAATTTTTGACAGATTTGTAGTGCCGCTTTGGCTCTATAGTGTAATAGGTCTACTGCTTGCTTTCTAAGAGAAAGCAGTTCTGCTTCTAATGAGGCAACTGGGGTTTGTTTGTGCTTTGATTCAATGACATGGATTTTATGGAGGAGTAGGAGTAGTTGCTGCTCCCTTTCTCGTTTGATGCGAGCGCCATGTTTAATTAATACTCCTCTTATCACAGTCTTGTGGGCCTCCCATAGAATACCAGGGTCACAGTCTTCAATATCATTAGTTTGAAAGTAATGTTTCAACTCATTTGTGACGTCTGTCATGACCTCTGGTGTCTGGAGTAGACTTTCATTTAGTCTCCAAAACTTGGATCTAGTGTTCAGAGTGGATGTCAAGCTATAACGCAGAGTGATAGGCGCGTGATCCGACCACGTAATATTGCCACATTGCGGACAGCTTCTAGTTGATTGTGTGGGACAAAGAAGTAGTCTATTCTCGAATACACTTTATGCGGGGACGAGTAAAAAGTGTAGTCTCTCTCGCCTGAGTGGTGTAGTCTCCAAATGTCTAACAGTTGGGCATCATGAAGATCCTGGATTATGCGTTTGTGTGTGCTCGTACGTACGGATGAGGCGCCCGAGGAAGTGTCTACTGTAGGGACTAGGGGTATGTTAAGGTCACCCCCCAAGATCAGTTGACCCTCCCTGAATTCTGCCAGTAGCTTCAGTATACGGTGTAAGAAGGTATCCTGACGGTCATTAGGTGCGTAGATAGTAGCCAATGTGACCTTCTTGTCCCCTATCCAGCCCTTAATAAATACATAGAGGCCTTCAGTGTCCACCAAAGTGTCACTACATGTCCAGGGTACCACCCCCGATAGGAGTATGGATACTCCTTTGGATTTGGCAACTACATTAGTGGCATGATAGCAATGTGGGAAATACCGGTTTTTAAGGCATGGTGGATTACCGGTCTTAAAATGCGTTTCCTGGAGGAACGCTATGTCAGCGTGCGCCCTTTTAAGGTCATGTAGCAGCATGCGTCTCTTTTCTGGTATGTTTAAACCCTTCGTGTTTAGTGAGAGGATGGTAATGGTGTCCATTGTCGCCTGGGCTTAGGGGTGTTAGTGGAGAGAGTGGGCTGAAGAGAAAGGTTGGGGAAAAATCAAAGGGGAGAGGAGTAAATAGATATCAGTAAAGGCTAGATAGAAGAGAAGATATGAAAGAGAAAGAAAAAGAAAGAGAAGACAGAAGAGGTGAGTATGTGACCGTCCAACAAGACGGATAACTGACAGTTAAATCTGACTGTCGTATACCTAAATGCAAATCAACTTATTTGCTAAGAAGCATGCCCCTGTGTACGCCAGGGAGATGCTCCGTCCTAATTGGGAAGAGGTAAGAGTTGACCGAGAGGGAGTCTCCCGATCCACTCCACGCCCCCCAGCTTGATAACGTAAGTTAACAATGAACGTTATAACAACTTAAATGCTTATAAGGAAAGGAAATAAAAAAACCCAAAAAAGGGGAAGAAGGAAATACTCCAAGGGATCAATTTAGACCCAGATATTTACCTATCCCCCGTCTATTTGTATTTTGATAAACCCGAGGGTTAGTAATAGGAAACAAAGCCGTGTTCCCCCTCCCTCCACATCTGGATGATCCATTCCAGTTAACCCCTCCCCCGCAAACCCCCTGGGGCCACCCAGGCGTATTGGTGGCGTTATGGGTATGGCTCATTCCAGCAACTACTGCCCAAATCTTAACTTTCAAAAGTGGGTGTTCTCTAGAGAATACCTCCACAGCAGCATAGGAATATCACAGTAAAAACTCACATCATAGTTAGCCCCACATATTTGCAGATCACAGTATTAGATAAGTATATATCAGCTAACCTCGAAGTTCCTTTAACCCAATCCACTGGTTTAAGCATATGTTCCTTGTGTCCTCAGCATGGCAGGAGAAGCTGAATCATCTGGTGTCCCCAGTCCATGTTCTAAAGTCCTCTGGGTGACTACCAAAGTGTCCCATTAGCCCTTCTGCACAAGAAAAGTGTGTTCAAGTCCTGTGACAGGGGGCGTTGGCTGGAAGTAATTGAGGTGGGGTGAGGGGTGAGAAAACAATCAAAGGAGATGAGCAGGTTCTCCCATAATGTTTACTGTGAGCAGGGAGAGACGGCTTCCCCCCTCTCTGCACGCAGCCCCTCCCTCCCAGATTCTCCACGGATTTACTTCAACAGCATGTGTCTCTGTGCAGGCAGAGATGCAGAAAACACACGGACACATTTCTGCCTGTGTAAGGCATTCATATGGCGCTCCCCTCCACCTAATCTCCTTGTAAGCTGCCAGTGTTTCCTCATGGCTGGTGACTTCTAACACTAAAGCCAGGGGGAGGTGAGGGCAGTCAACCCAGCAGGACCTCCAAACTATGAGGGGGATTCCCAGGAGGTAGCGATGGTTTACCATCATAATAAAGAGAGAAAATCAGGGGATGGGAGAGGTTCACATAGCATACCAGAACCCGCACGGGGAGAGTGGAATATCAGGGGGAAAACTGGTCTTCGCTATCTCACCGCAATACTGGTATCGCTCAGTCCTCTCTTGGTGCTTCTGCAGGGTTGAGACGAGATCTGCGCTGGCTCCTCTGTGGTCTGGGTGATCTGGCTCTTCGTATGCCCGACATTCCTGGACGTGGATTGGAGCGCTGTAACAGCTGCAGCCAGTCAGGCACTTCGATGGGTTCTATGTTTATGAAGGAGAACAGAGCAGGAAGGTCTGCGGGGGTCTGGAGAGTAAAGGAGTGTTGGGCTTTCTTGAATGTTACGGAAATAGGGAAGCCCCACCGGTATGTGAGACCACTGTGCCTGGCAGCTTCCAGGACTGGCTTCAACAGGGCCCTCCGCTGCAGTGTCGCTCTGGATAAGTCCGGCATGATACGAACAGCAGCTCCGTCGAATTCCAGATCTCCTTTCTCCCATGCTGTACGGAGTATTAGCTCCTTGTGGGTATACTGGTGTATTCGACAAATGACATCCCTTGGTCTGTCCGGGTCAGCTGAGCGTGGGCCGAGAGCTCTGTGAATTTGATCAAAGGACAGGTTGAGGGGGAATGAGGTTCCCGTTAGATCTCTGAAAATTGCGAGGGCAGATGCCGCCAGGTCTTCCGAGCCAGTGGCCTCTGGCAAAACCCTCAAGCGTAAATTATTGCGCCTGCTGCGGTCCTCGATTTCTTCCATATGGAGTTGTTGTGTAAGAATAGCCTCAGCCTGGGATGTCTGTGCTGCTTCTACCGTGGATATCCGCTGTTCCATTGCCGACACTGAGGCTTCTCCAGTCCCCATTCGTTCCGATAGTGAATGCACTTCTTGTCTCACTACAGCTATCTCTTTACGGTGAGTTTCTTCCATTCTGCTGACTATAGCTTCTATGTCCGAACGGGTTGGGAGGGCCTGCAGCAGCGCTCTTAATTCAGCGTCAGCTTGTAGAATCAATGGTGTGGGAGATGGCTGTGATGGTGCTTGGGTTACCATTCGGAACACCTCCGGGATAGTGCAGTCCACATCTAGATTATCTGCCCTCGATAGGGAGGTAGAGGGGGCCCGCGGTTGTTGTTCAGCAGGAAGACCAGGCCTCGTGGTGTCCGCCATCTTGGTGATCGGGGATGCCCCTTGATTGTTTAAGAGGTACTGCTGGATATCTGTATTTCTGTGCGGTTTGGGAGATTCCCTTTTCCTCTGCTTTCCTCTCCGCTTCCCAGCGGAGTACATTCCAGGTGTACCGAGAAGGTTATTGCTGAATAAAAGCTGTTTAAGGACGGGTCGGACCGGGAGCTCCTCAAGCACACGTCTTCACTCAGCCATGTCCAGACCACGCCCCCCCCCGTGAGAAAGCTTTATGCGCATGCCAAACCATGGATTGGTCAGCAGTAGATTGTACATTGATGTCAAAGTATGTCTCAATCTCGGATCGAAGCTCATTCTCAAAGGATGGGTTGGTGAGGAGGGATGTGTTTAGCCTCCAAATAGTATGACTAGTAGTCTTTTTGCAATTAAATAATGTGATGGATATGGGTGCGTGGTCCGACCATGTGATTGTACCTATGCGTGCTTCAGCGATTGATTGGAGGAGAAATGTATCCGTGAGGAACATGTCGATCCGAGAGTAAGACTGCTGGGGGCTAGAGAAGAAGGTGTAATCTCGCTCTATGTCATGGGTACATCTCCACGGGTCATAAAGATCTTCTTTATGTAGGAGGGAGGACAAGGCAGAGGGCCTATGTTTAGTGGGATTGGATGTGTCTAGGGTTGTGTCAATTATTTCGTTAAAGTCTCCACATAGTATAACTGGATTGCATCTATACGGTGTCAGTTTGGAGATCAATGTGTTGAAAAATTTCTTTTGGCCAGTATTAGGGGCGTATAGGTTTACTAGGGTGAGGCGTTGGTTTGCAATCGTGGCTGAGAGAATCAGGTATCTGCCGTCTTCATCAGCTTCACAGTGGTGTAATTGAAAGGAGACAGAGGAACTGACCGCAATCATTACTCCCCCTTTTTTGGTGGGGGCACTGGCAAAGAAGCAGTGTGGGTATCGTGTATGCGAGCATTTTGGGGAGTTATCTTTAGCGAAATGCGTTTCTTGTACGCAAAACACGTCAGCGTGCTGGGACAGTGCCTCTTTCCAGAGGAGGTTGCGTTTGAATGGGGAATTCAAACCCTTTACATTTAAGGAGGTGATTTTGAGGGCCATGATAGTGGGGGTGACCCGGGTTAGGAATGAAAGGAGCGAGATTCCACACCTCTTCTGTTCGCCCTGACTAAATATGAATAAAACAATTGAGTAGGTATCTATACAGAGTACGTCTGTTATATACAAAAATCGTATAGGAGACACTCGTTACAGTCCCTCAGGACTGTCAAATATGTTATAATGCGGAAGTAGGTCAGATGTTAAATAGAGTATACGTTCAGTATGAATGCTTAAACACTGTTAGGAGAACCAAAAGGAAAAAAAATAAGAATAAAAAGAGAAAAGCAATATATATCTCTTTAGGAACAAAAAGTAAATAGAACAATTAGAACAGTGTGCTTAGCACACTATAACCTTAGGGAGTGGATGTGTTTCAACAACTGCGCCCATCAGGGATCTTAGTGGTGGTGCGGAGGACCAGGGGCCTGTTTGTTTGTTGTTACAGACCTCGCCGGGATCGTGTATCCCATTTCTTGCAGACGGAGGACATGAATAGGAGCCCCTGTTATCTTTTTGGTTGGCAGACACGGGTAGAAATCCCCAGTTGGTCAACTTTTTATATCCATCTTTGGGAGTAAGGATGGGAATTATCTGTTGCTGGTATGTGACTAGTAGCTTGGTAGGGAAACCCCATTTGTATGTAATTTTCTTCTCCTGTAGCACAGAGGTTACAGGGGTGAATGCTCTTCTCATTTCCATCGTGGCCTTGGATAGGTCACTAAACATGAGGACATTAGTATAGGGTGCTGGCAGCGGTTTAGTGGTTTTGGCAATTTGTAGAATCTGCTCTTTAATTTGAAAGTAATGCACTCTCGCTAGTATGTCCCTGGGGGTGTCAGGGGGGAGGTGTGCTGGCTTGGCGATTCTGTGTGCTCTATCAATCGTGATGTCTCGTGCGTTTAGACGAGGTAGTAAGCTGGAGAACATCTCTCGCAGGTAGGGCGTAATTTCATTCGGCTTAACAGATTCGGGGGTACTCCTGAATGTAATGTTGTTCCTTCTGGAACGATCTTCCAAATCTGCTAATTTCAGCTTCATGTGGTGTATTTCAGACGCATGGTGTTCGTGTGCGTCTAGCAATTCATTGTGGGCCCTGACATGATCCTGCATGTTATCCTCAAGCACAGTTGTTCTTTCTGCTAGGTGATCTACTCTGCCATGTATCTGAGAGACAGAGAGTTGCAGTTCTCTGTGGAGGTCTCTCTGCAGGGTAAGGAGCATAGCTTTCATCATTGATTCTGTCACAGGGCAATCAGAGACAGGGATGGCTGCTAGAGCTGGGGTGTGTGCAGTGTCAAGCTCTCTGTCAGCCCATTGATGTCGTTTATACTGTGGCTCCTTACTGGGGGAGATGGCTGGGGAGGAGGCCAGTCTCTTACCTCTGCCTGTTCCTAGTTGTGAGGAGGAGGCATCTGGCGATGGGAGAGTGTCCATGTCCTCCCTGTATGAGCGATCCAGCGGTTGGGAGAGGAGATCCTTGTGAGGAGAAGCTGTCAGCTGTGTCACAGTTTGTGCAGCGCGGGACGCTTCTGAGGTGAAGCTCCCGGCGCCGGCGCCATCTTGGGCCTCGTTCATAGCTGCAGGGGAATAATAATCCGTGAGGCGGCGAGGTGCTGGCGGCTTATTCCGCCTCCTAGACATGCCCGGGATGGTCCTGCTACCTTCCCCCCTCCGTGGGATCGGAATGGGGGTCGGATGGTGGCGGAGAGTAGCGTTAGATCCCGTCAACGGCGCGGAGCTCAGGCTTTAGGCATCCATCATGGTCCGCGTCAGGCCACGCCCCCAGATCCTGGCCTTTCTAACTGCAGACTACAGTAATAAATATATCAAGCCATATCCAGATATAACATATCGACATATCCTTAAGCGATCGCCTGATAACCAGTCACCATTCTCCTTTAAAATTGCAGTCACATATTTCTGTTGGTACTTTTCAGTGTGGAAAATGCGATGTCTGTGCCTTTATTTCTGACTCCAGGGAATTCCTTCTCCCCAATGGATTAACTCATGTTATTAGACATAGAATAACTTGCCAGACAGTGGGAGTCGTTTATTTGGCCACTTGCCGATGTTGTTGCTACTACGTCTGCAAGACAAAACGACCCTTCTGTAAACGCATTCGAGATCATGTAAAACCTATGTACAAACGAACCATAACCACTGCCATTAATAAAAACGTTGGAGTACAACACAACTTTGATCCCTATGCTGTCAGTTTTGCTGCCCTGGAACATGTAAAATTGAAAATTGCTCCTACTTGAGACCAAGTGGATTCATACCCTGGATGCAACTAAATATCCAGGGCTAAACGAATATATAAGTTTTAAGTCTTTCTTATAATCTATACTTTTCCCTCCCTGTCTTGATTCTTCACCCGGAATTCAGTGCCATGGATCCATAATCTCGGTTCTTCTTAATTCAATTACAAATTAGAATTTGATTTAATTACTTAATAATAAAACTTATTTTTGTCTTTCTAGATATTACCATACTGTATTGACTATTTTAGACAAAATTTACATATGTTTCTGAATTTTTGGTCTCTCTTTTTGTGTGAGAATGAATACGTATCATGGTTTAGGTGTGGGACTCGGTTTAGGACCTAATCCCCTTGCTCCCTTTATGGTGTGTAGGAAGCGGAGGACCTAGCTGGCCTCCACTGTGCTCTGCTATTGATCTCCCTTGCACTGGGGTCCCTTTCATGCCCTTCCAATGTGCCCTCTGTTTCCCAGGCGATTGTGGGGCGCTTTGGTCCCCTCATTACCATCATAGTTTTATGCACCGCTGTTGGCTGTATGGACACCCAAGGGCGGCACTATGTTCCAAGTGCCAGCCCGCCTTTAGCTCTTGCCCCTGCAGCGATCCTTTAATCCATCTGGATCGCCTGTCTTATACCATCAGCCTTTCTTGGTTGGGGATAGCTGTCACGTCGACTACCCATCGATGGGCAGCCCCTTCCACCAAGCTTATCCGCATCATGCTGAGGATTCAGTCATGTGACGTGGAAAGCATCCGGCATGGCACTATGGGCATTGTAGGCCTATAAAGCCGATGGCAGGCGCATGCACGAGAGCCTTTTTTGGCAGCTCACAGATCGGTGACGTCAGAAGATGATCATGTGTGGGGGGGTTTATAAAGCCAGCTTCCATCCCGCTGGACATGAGGGGCGCCTTTGTCTGTTGCTGCATATTCAACGGTAGGTCCTTACTTTTTCCTGGTTATTATCGCTCCTTGGTCTTTCAGATATACTTTTTATACCCCATTATCCATTCCTATCTTTTAGGTGCTTTCCCTTTGCTAAACCAGGTTGTTACTTACTGGAATTAGATATTACCATCATTTTAAATTGGATGACCAATATACTCTGTATGGGAAGTATGATGTATAGGCTGTTTTGGTGAGTCTTTCCATAAATGCACCTACAATTTTTGCTATTATTTTCCTAACATTGTCTTGGTGTTTATATACCAATACCTATTTACTCTTCCCCCTTTTTTCAGTGATTCTAAATCTGGGACAGCTTTTATTTAATGGATCTTTCCATCAAACACATTACAGCTACACTTGACCATTCAGCATCCCTGGCGCCCTTGTCTCGATATTGGTTTTATTAATACACTCTGTAAGTACATTGAGGCGATGTTAGGCCTTTCTCTTGTTTGGGATCCTTATCCCAACAATGTTTTCTCCTATACAATATATTCATAATACTCTTTTTCCTTGGATAGCTAGGTCCTTGTTAGCCCCCTGCAGCCACGTATAGTTGCGGTGTAGGACTGTTGATCTCTTTTTGAGGTGGCTTCCTAGCTCCAACACTCGTCAGGAGTCAAGGGGTAGTTATACCAGGGGATGTGTTGGGGATGCCGGTCGTGGGGGGGGGCATTTTTAACCATGTCACGCATTTAATTATCAAATAAAAATAAATATAAACTATTGTCTTGTACTGTTAAGAGAACATATATTTTATGTTTTTTCCTGTTTTCTCTTTACTTAGAGTCTACATTTCTGCACAGGTTTAATCATTTTTTCCCTGAGGAAGCAAATGCCTTGGCGAAACATGTAGGAACTGATTACCTGTAACCCATACTGGCCTTACAACATCTTGGCGGGTTCTCATAGTTACATAGTAGGTGAGGTTGAAAAAAGACAAGTCCATCAAGTCCAACCTATGTGTGTGATTATGTGTCAGTATTGCATTGTATATCCCTGTATGTTGTGGTCATTCAGGTGCTTATCTAATAGTTTCTTGAAGTTATCAATGCTCCCCGCTGAGACCACCACCTGTGGAAGGGAATTCCACATCCTTGCCGCTCTTAGGCTCGATTCACACCTATGCATGTTGCTTTTGAGCGTTTTTGGAGGTTTTTTTTCATGCTTGCCACGTTTTTGAGCAGCGTTTTTGTAGCATTTTTACAGCGTTTTTGCTGCGTTTTTGCCATGTTTTGCGTGTTTTTTTTTTTTTTTTAGTTTTTTTTTTACAGTCTAAAAAAAAAATTAAAAAAAAAAAAAAAAAAAACGGCAAAAACGCATCAAAAACGCTGCAAAAATGGTGCACGTTTTTGATGCTTGTCCATTGAATTCTATTACATGCAAAATGCTGCATTTTGCATGAAAAAAAGTCCCTGACCCTTTCCAAAAATGCAGAGAAACAAAAAGGCATTGATGTGAACATGTTCCATAGGAACCCATGTTAAAAAATTCTCATGCATTTCTGCAAAATGCAAAATGCATCAAAAAACGCGCTAGTGTGAATGGAGCCTTACAGTAAAGAACCCTCTACGTAGTTTAAGGTTAAACCTCTTTTCTTCTAATTTTAATGAGTGGCCACGAGTCTTGTTAAACTCTCTTCTGCGAAAAAGTTTTATCCCTATTGTAGGGTCACCAGTCTGGTATTTGTAAATTGAAATCATATCCCCTCTCAAGCGTCTCTTCTCCAGAGAGAATAAATTCAGTGCTCGCAACCTTTCCTCATAACGAAGATCCTCCAGACCCTTTATTAGCTTTGTTGCCCTTCTTTGTACTCGCTCTATTTCAAGTAATCCTTACTGAGGACTGGTGCCCAGAACTGGACCGCATACTCTAAGTGCGGCCGGACAAGAGTCTTGTAGAACGGGAGAATTATCGTTTTATATCTGGAGTTGATCCCCCTTTTAATGCATGCCAATATTCTGTTTGCTTTGTTAGCAGCAGCTTGGCATTGCCTGCCATTGCTGAGCCTATCATCTACTAGGACCCCCAGGTCCTTTTCCATCCTAGATTCCCCCAGAGGTTCTCCCCCCAGTGTATAGATTGCATTCATATTTTTGCCACCCAAATGCATTATTTTACATTTTTCTACATTGAACCTCATTTGCCATGTAGTCGCCCACCCCATTAATTTGTTCAGGTCTTTTTGCAAGGTTTCCACGTCCTGCGGAGAAGTTATTGCCCTGCCTAGCTTAGTATCGTCTGCAAATACAGAGATTGAACTGTTTATCCCAACCTCCAGATCGTTTATGAACAAATTAAATAGGATTGGTCCCAGCACAGAACCCTGGGGAACCCCACTACCCACCCCTGACCATTCTGAGTACTCCCCATTTATCACCACCCTCTGAACTTGCCCTTGTAGCCAGTTTTCAATCCATGTACACACCCTATGCCAACGGACCTTATCTTGTACAGTAAACATTTATGGGGAACTGTGTCAAATGCTTTTGCAAAATCCAGATACACCACGTCTACGGGCCTTCCTTTATCTAGATGGCAACTCACCTCCTCATAGAAGGTTAATAGATTGGTTTGGCAAGAACGATCCTTCATGAATTCATGCTGATTACTGCTAATGATACCGTTTGTATTACTAAAATCCTGTATATAGTCCCTTATCATCCCCTCCAAGAGTTTACATACTATTGATGTTAGGCTAACTGGTCTGTAATTCCCAGGGATGTATTTTGGGCCCTTTTTAAATATAGGTGCTACATTGGCTTTTCTCCAATCAGCTGGTACCATTCCAGTCAGTAGACTATCTGTAAAAATTAGGAACAACGGTCTGGCAATCACTTGACTGAGTTCCCTAAGTACCCTTGGATGCAAGCCATCTGGTCCCGGTGATTTATTAATGTTAAGTTTTTCAAGTCTAATTTTAATTCCGTCCTCTGTTAACCATGGAGGTGCTTCCTGTGTTGTGTCATGAGGATAAACACTGCAGTTTTGGTTACTGAAGCCCCCCGATTCACACGTGAAGACTGAGGAGAAGAATAAATTCAATACCTTTGCCATCTCCCCATCCTTTGTAACCAGATGTCCTTCCTCATTCTTTATGGGGCCAATATGGTCTGTCCTCCCTTTTTTACTGTTTACATACTTAAAGAATTTCTTGGGATTTTTTTTGCTCTACTCCGCTATGTGTCTTTCATGTTCTATCTTAGCTGTCCTAATTGCACCCTTACATTTCCTGTTGCATTCTTTATAAAGTCTGAATGCTGAGGATGATCCCTCAACCTTGTATTTTTTGAAGGCCTTCTCCTTTGCTTTTATATGTATTTTTACATTGGAGTTAAGCCATCCAGGACTTTTGTTCTCTCTTTTAAATTTATTACCCAATGGGATACATTGGCTAATGCCCTTATTTAAAATGCTCTTAAAGCAAACCCATCTCTCCTCCGTATTCTTTGTTCCTAATATTTTATCCTAGTTTATGCCTTTTAGCAAGGTTTGTAGTTTAGGGAAGTTGGCTCTTTTGAAATTCAGTGTCTTTGTATTCCCTTTATATTTCCTATTTGTGTGATTTATACTGAAACTAATTGACCTGTGATCGCTGTTACCTAAATTGCCCCGCATTTCCACATCCGTGATCAGGTCTGTATTGTTGGTAATCAGTAGATCCAGTAATGTTTTATTTCTAGTTGGTGCGTCTACCATCTGACCCATAAAATTGTCTTGCAAGACATTAAGGAACTGGCGAGCCTTAAATGAATGCGCGGTTCCCTCCGCCCAGTCTATGTCTGGATAATTAAAATCCCCCATTATGATAACACTTCCCATCCTTGCTGCTACTCCAATTTGTGATAGGAGATCCGTCTCCACTTCCTCCCTCAGGTTAGGGGGCCTATAGCATACTCCCAGTATTATTTTCCCCTTAGCTTCATCCCTTTGGAGCTCTACCCATAAGGATTCCACCTCCTCTCTAGCTCCCCCAGTGATGTCATCTCTCACATTCACTTGTACATTATTCTTGATATATAGGCATACCCCTCCCCCATTTTTACCCTCTCTATCCTTGCGGTATAGGGTATACCCTTGAATGGTTGCCAGCCAATCATGAGAGCTGTTGAACCAGGTCTCTGAAATTCCCACAAAATCCAAATCCTCCTCATACAACAGTATCTCTAGTTCACCCATCTTGTCCGCCATGCTCCTGGCATTGGTGAACATGCCACATAGTTTAGACCGGTTGCATATTGTCCTCGTATTGGGTGTTTCGAGATTGCAACTAGGACTTGCTACTATACTCACCTTGTGTTTTTGTGCTTTGGTTAACCTACCACTAATGCCCCCAATACTACCCTCTGGAATATCTTCCGCACTGGCTATCTCTGCCTCTATACCCTCCCCCCCATCGCCTAGTTTAGAAACCCCTCTAACTTTTTGGCCATCTTCCTTCCCAGCAGATCTGCACCCTCCTCATTTAGGTGCAGTCCGTCCCTTCTATAGTACTGGTTACCGACTGAGAATTCGGCCCAGTCCTCCAGGAACCCAAACCCCTCCTTACTACACCAGCTCTTCAGCCACTTGTTCCAGTGCCCACCAAGAGTAACTGTGAGGACTTACAGTATTGTGGCACCAGCACCACCACCACCGTCACCAAAGGCCCAATTTTTCTGGCCCTGTTCTACAGGGGCATGTAATTACAATTCTTGATCTAATATTTCACAGCAGTGCCCTGTGAGGGCTTACAGTGTTGTGGCCACAACAACACCTAAGGACCAAATTTCTGCTGAGTATATAGGGCAGGCCCCTACTTTCAAACATCCAACTTACAAACGACTCCTACTTGCAAACGGAAGGAGACAACAGGAAGTGAGATGAAATCTACCCCCAGGAAGGGAAATTTTCTCCTGTAAGAGTTAATATGGGAAAAACTTTTCTCCTTTCCACTGATGCTTTATCACCAATCCTTGTTTCACTAAAAACCCCAAATTTTCAAAAAACATTTGTCATTGGGACAAAAAGTGAGGTGAAATCTTCTGAAGAGGAGCACAGACAGCAAAACAAATGTCAAAGGGGTGATAACCCTTCCCTATGTTTTCCAAAAATCTTAAAATAGATTTTTTGGCTGGAGCTAAACACGTTAAAAATGTACCAGTTCAAACCAGTTCAAAATTACAAACAGATTCTACAGATTCTCAAACAGATTCTACTTAACAACAAACCTACAGTCCCTGTCTTGTTTGCACCGCCTGTATACTGCTGTTCAGAGTATATAGGGCCTGGGGGCCCCACACCTTTCCTTTTTTTAATTTGGGTGCGGGGTTCCCCTTAATATCCATCCATCCAAAGGGCCTGGTAATGAACTGGGGGGTACCCATGCGATCTGTCTCACTGATTTTCATCCATATTGACATTACATTAAAGCTGCAAGTAGTTTTAAATGAATTTTATTCCTTTAAAAATGTTGTTTTGTGCAGGGACTGTTCTAAGCACGGGAAACGCGCACCACTTTACAGGCATACTATAGACACCCCCCAGGTACGATATTTAAAGGAATTTTTCACTTTTTTTTTTTTTTACTTTAAGCATCATTAAAATCACTGCTCCCGAAAAAATGGCCGTTTTTAAAACTTTTTTTTGCATTGATACATGTCCGCTGGGGCAGGACCCGGTGTCTCCAAACCCTTTTTAGGACAATACCATGCAAATTAGCCTTTAAAATTAGCACTTTTGATTTTGAGCGTTTGAGACCCATAGACGTCAATGGGGCTCTAACTTTCGTGCAAATTTTCGGTCCGTTCGCAGGTTCTGGTGCGAACCGAACCGGGGGTGTTCGGCTCATCCCTGTTTGCTAGTAAAAAAATATAAATAAATAAAAATTCAATAACGCTATCCCATAGTTTATAGACACTCTAACTTTTGCGAAAACCATTCAATATACGCTTATTGGGATTTTCTGTACCACAAATATGTAGCAGAATACATATTTGCCTAAAATTTATGAAGCAATGTTTTTTTTGTTTTTGTTTTCTTTATTGGATATGTATTATAGCAGAAAGTTAAAAAAAATGTGTTTTTTTTTTCAAAATTGTTACGCCGCGTACACACGGTCGGACTTTTCGGCTACAAAAGTCCGACAGCCCGTCCGACAGACTTTCGACAGACTTTCGACGGACCTCTGGGCGGACATGCGGTGGACTTTCTAATGAATGGACTTAACTACATATGATCACACAAAAGTCCGACGGATTCGTACGTGATGACGTACACCGGACTAAAATAAGGAAGTTGATAGCCAGTAGCCAATAGCTGCCCTAGCGTCGGTTTTTGTCCGTCGGACTAGCATACAGACGAGCGGATTTCTGGGTCCGTCGGAGTTACGATGTAAAAATTTGAAGCAAGTTCCAAATCTAAAGTCCGTCAGATTTGCGACTGGAAAAGTCCGCTAAAGGTCCGGTGGAGCCCACACACGATGGGATTGTCCGTCGGATTTGGTCTGTCGGCGTCCGTCGGACCAGTTCGGTCGAAAAGTCCGACCGTGTGTACGCGGCATTAGTCTTTTTTTTCTGTTTATCCACTTGACATCCGGAGGCCGTCATATGACGGCCTCCACTTTCAGGGCTTATATCTGAATGATGTCTGAGGCTACAGACATCATTCAGATACCGGCATTTTCAGCCGGCGATTCCGTACACCATAAGAACGATCATAGCGGCTGTTCCGCCGCTTGATCGTTCTTACGGGCGGCAGGAGGGGACACCCCCCCCTCCCGCCGCCCTCCGGTGCTACTACCGACTCACCTCAGCGATCGGTGAGTCGGATAGCGGATCCGCCGGCGCCGGATGTTCACCATAGAGATTTCCGGCGGACCAGATGGTCGCCGGAGTCTCTATGATCGTTCGGAGGCCGGGCGCGATGTTATGACGTCACGCCCGGCCTCTGCATTCAAAAAAACGGCGCCGCTTCGGCTGTGAAGCGGCGATCGTTTTATTTTTTTTTTTTTATTTTAGGCTTCCCAGCCTAGAGGTGAGATGTGGGGTCTTATTGACCCCATATCTCACTGTAAAGAGGACTGATCGTGTCATATTCCTATTACAAGGGATGTTTACATTCCTTGTAATAGAAATAAAAGTGATCAAAAAAAAAAATATTTTTTTAAAGTGTCAAAATAAAAAATTTTAAGTAAAATTAACAATAAAAAAAAAAAAAAATTTTTTAAAGCGCCCCTGTCCCCGTGAGCTCGCACGCAGAAGCGAACGCATACGTAAGTCCCGCCCACATATGAAAACAGTGTTCAAACCACACATGTGAGGTATCGCCGCGAACGTTAGAGCGAGAGCAATAATTTTGGCCCTAGACCTCCTCTGTAACTCAAAACATGTAACCAGTAAAAAATTTTAAAGCGTCGCCTATGGGCATTTTTAAGTACCAAAGTTTGGCGCCATTCCACGAGCGTGTGCAATTTTGAAGCGTGACATGTTAGGTATCTATTTACTCGGCGTAACTTCATCTTTCACACAATGCAAAAAAATTTGGCTAACTTTGCTGTTTTGTTTTTTTTTTAAGCATGAAACTGTTTTTTTTCCAAAAAAAACGCGTTTGAAAAATTGCTGCGCAAATACCGTGCAAGATAAAAAGTTGCAATGACCGCCATTGTATTCTGTAGGGTCTCTGCTAAAAAAACATATATAATGTTTGGGGGTTCTATGTAATTTTATAGCAAAAAAATGATGATTTTTGACATGTAGGAGCGAAGTGTCAGAAATGGCCCGGATATGAAGTGGTTAAAGCACTAAAAATAAACACCCCAGAGATGATCAAATACCACCAAAGGAAAGCTCTATTTGTGGGAAAAAAAGGACATCAATTTTATTTGGGTACAGTGGTGCACGACCGCGCAATTGTCAGTTAAAGTAACAAAGTGTTGTATCACAGAAAATGTCCTGGTCATGAAGCTAGGGTAAATCAAAGTTGCCAACCTAGCAGATTGAAATTTACTGACACAGCTACGTTTTTACTGGCATTTCCAAAAGTTACAAAATTACAGTTTCATGTGCAAATGTTTGTATTTAGGCTACAAACAAGTACAATATTCAATTAGCAATGTGATTTAAAGTAGATATTAAGGCAAAAAACACATTTCTTATTTTATTTTTAATATAGTAAGTAAGTAGCTCAGGGACAGGACTCAGGAGGGCAAGAAATTAGGATTGGCAAGCACACACACAAAATTGACTCTCACAGTGACACTGACAGCAGTGTGCAGCAGCACAGATCACCGACACGTCCCCTCCAGAGTCACAATGACAGTCTCTCTCCATACCAGGTGGTCCCTTCAGTCCACTCAAGTCCAAACAGCACTGACAGTCCCGCTCCCAGCTTGCCTTCTCCCATCCTGCAGACCCGTACACATGAGGCTCCGTCCACTCTGCTCAGTTCCCTTGCACCATGGCATCACATGACACACTCAAGTACTGCCTCCGCCAGACCCGCCCCCCTGCCAGCGCCTCCCGAACACACTGTAGCAGGCACTCAGATGGACTCGGCTGACTCTGGACCGGAACTGCACATGCGCAGTCCTAAGCCAAGTGTCACAGCCATATTTTTTATTGGCAACCTTTTCCTGTCATTGGCATTTACTGGCAGGAGAAAAGTGCCCATTTCTTACTGGCTGCCAGTAAAAATACTGATGGTTGGCAACACTGGGGTAAACCTTCCAGGGCTTGACTTGAGGGGTGAGATGGTTGGTAGAGAGTTTCTGCGGCCAGTGGGTTGTCAGGGGGGTGAGAGGGAAGTGCTGTAACTTGAGGGGTGAGATAGTTGGGAGGTGCTGTGGCCTGAGGGGTAATGTGGGCATCAGGGAATCTCAGTGACTGAAGGGTTGTGATGGAATCAGTGGCGGCCTGTCCATAGGGGGCGCACGGGGGCCACCCCCTCCAGCAGGCACAAAAAAAAAAAATTTAAATGGCCCTTTAACCGGTTCAATACAGGGCAATTTCACCCCCTTCCTTCCCAGGCCAATTTTTAGTTTTCAGCACTGTCGCACTTTAAACGTCAATTGCGCGGTCGTGCATGTTGTACCCAAAAAAAATTGATCTTCTTTTTTCCCCACAAATAGAGCTTTCTTTTGGTGGTATTTGATCGCCTCTGCGGTTTTTATTTTTTGCGCTATAAACAAAAGAAGAGCGACAATTTTGAAAAAAAACACAATATTTTTTACTTTTTGCTATAATAAATATCCCAATTTAAAAAAAAATAAAAAAAAAATTCCTCAGTTTTGGCCGATACGTATTCTTCTACATATTTTTGGTAGAAAAAAATCACAATAAGCGTATATTGATTGGTTTGCACAAAAGTTATAGCGTCTACAAAATACGGCATAGATTTATGGCATTTTAAAAAAAAAAATATTTATTTTTTTAGCGGCGATCTCGATTTTTTTTCGTGACTGCGACATTATGGCAGACACATCGGACACTTTTGACACATTTTTGGGACCATTCACATTTATACAGCGATCGATGCTATAAAATTGCATTGATTACTGTGTAAATGTGACAGGCAGTGAAGGGGTTAACTAATAGGGGGCGGGAAGGGGTTAATATGTTTCCTAGGGAATGATTCTAACTGTAGGGGGAGGGGACGCACAAGGGGAGGAGACCGATCAGTGTTCCTCCGTTCTGGGAACACAGATCGCTCTCCTCTGAGCTGACAGGACGTGGATGTGTGTGTTTACACACACACATCCACGGTCCGGCCCGGTTAACGGGCACACGCACCGGGTCCCGAGCAACGCAACGGGCGCGCGCGCGCCCCTAGACAGCCGGGAATCCCAGGACATCATATGACGTCCACCCAGGATGGGAGATCCCATCTGTGGACGTCATATGACTATACGCGGGTATTGAAGTGGTTAAAAAAATAAAATAAAGAAAAAAGGTCCTTAAGTGCACTGTGTTCAGGTGCCGGACACAGTGCACTATGGGAAGCGCCATGTCTATGCAATCACGAGATTGCAGATGAGGCGCTTCATTTGCGGGCTCTTAACCCGCCTTGCGGCGCAATCCATCGTGCCGAGTAGCATCCGCCTGTAGTATTACTACGGGCGGATGCTTTGTTGTTCAAGTTACTTCCGGCTTCCCTGTTCCAGAGACCAGATGGAAACAGGAAGTGACGTTGGCAACTCCGTGGGATGTGCGGCCAGAGCGGAGCTGCCTGTGTAAGGTAAGTATGATGGCTGCCAGTGCCAGGCTGTTGTAATATATTTGTGAGGGGGGCGGAGTGAATAATTTTATAATTCATGTGCATATCTCCCTCTTATACTTCACTTACACTGCACAGTGGGAACATTTGATATGGCACAGTGGCTGCGTTTGATGGGCACAGTGGTGGCAATTGATGTCACAGTGGCGGCAATTGATGGCACAGTGGCGGCAATTGATGGGCAAACTGGCGGCAATTGATGGGCAAACTGGCAGCAATTGATGGTCACAGTGGCTGCGTATGATGGCACAGTGGCTGCGTTTGGTGGTACAGTGAGGCTGCAATTGATGGGGTTTTTTTTCAGAATTTTTCAGTTTGTTTGTGCCCCCCAAAAAATTTTGAGCACCAGCCGCCACTGGATGGAATTTAGATGTTGTTATGTGGAGGGTGAGTAGGGTGGCAGGGAGGCACTGTGACCAGGGGAATGGCAGAGAGGATGGGGTTCTGGCCACTTTCCTCTTAGTAATATAGGCAATTCTACTAATAATAGCCTCATATGTAAAAAAAAAAGCACTTGCTTCTCACATTTACACTGATTGCCACTGCAACATCACTCTTCTCCACTGTACTACTGTCTTCTTCACTGATGGCCACTGTGTAAGGGTAAGGTGGTGGTTGTTTGTCATGTCCTCCATTTTTCCCTCCTCGTTAGGCACCAAGCAAGGGTCACATGAGAGGTCTACCTGGCGTGGGTTCTTCTGGACTATGTTAGGCACTTTATACAGGGTCACTTTACTACACATGCCCTGGGACTGAGGCTGCCTTGGAGGAATACTTGACCTTACCATGTACACTTGCACTGCAACTGTTCCCCAGTTAACTCTTGATTCCCCGTGGCAATGAACACCTTCTCCTTAATCTGCATTTTCTCTCAAAATACATAGGGTGAACCCATAGGCTGGTTGGTACTGCTTCCCATTGTCAAGTAGAGTGAACATGATCTTCCATGGGTGTTGGCGACTGGCCATGATAGCTGACAGCAACACACATGAAGCATCTGCACATTTTTGGTTACTTACAATATACCCATTTCAATAACTTCAGACCAGGCAGGGACAACATTTCAAACGCTTTATTTAAGAAGGTTCAAATAGACATTTCACAGTCCAACATACAAGAAAGTGATTTTCCTATGTACCTACTCCTAACTACAGGTTTGTGCTGCTCTGGAATACATGCAGAGGTAAAGTCCAAGCAAATGAAAGTCCCTTACCGGCATCTCCATGTAGGTACAAGTCTTTCCGAGACACTTTGGCAGTGCTGGTGTCTTCAGGTAGAATAGAATTATTTATATTATTACATTGTAATGTAAAATGAAATAGTTCAACTCACCATATTGCAGAATCATTGAAGCTCTAAGCGTGTCACTTGCCACCATTGCCTGTCACCAGATGCCATCAGGTGTCCCCAGCTGAGTCCCTTCTTACATCAGGTGCCCCCAGTGGAGTCCCTCCTTACATCAGGTGTCCCCAGCGGAGTCCCTTCCTACATCAGGTGTCCCCAGTAGAGTCCCTCTTTACATCACGTGTCCCCAGCAGAATCTCTCCTTACATCAGGTATCCCCAGCGGAGTCCCTCCTTACATCAGGTGTCCCTAGCGGAGTCCCTCCTTACATCAGGTGTCCCCAGCAGAGTCCCTCCTTACATCAGGTGTCCCCAGCAGAATCTCTCCTTACATCAGGTGTCCCCAGCGGAATCCCTCCTTACATCAGGTGTCCCCAGCGGAGTCCCTCCTTACATCAGGTGCCCTCAGCGGAGTCCCTCTTTACATCCGGTGTCCCTAGCGGAGTCCCTCCTTACATCAGGTGTCCCCAGCAGAGTCCCTCCTTACATCAGATGTCCCCAGCGGAGTCCATCCTTACATCATGTGTCCCAAGCAGAATCTCTCCTTACATCAGGTATCCCCAGCGGAGTCCCTCCTTACATCAGGTGTCCCTAGCGGAGTCCCTCCTTACATCAGGTGTCCCCAGCAGAGTTCCTCCTTACAACAGGTGTCCCCAGCAGAATCTCTCCTTACATCAGGTGTCCCCAGCAGAGTCCCTCGTTAAATCAGGTGTCCCCAGCGGAGTCCCTCCTTACATCAGGTGTCCCCAGCAGAATCTCTCCTTACATCACGTGTCCCCAGCGGAGTCCCTCCTTACATCAGGTGTCCCCAGCGGAGTCCCTCCTTACATCAGGTGCCCTCAACTGAGTCCCTCTTTACATCAGGTGTCCCCAGCGGAGTACCTCCTTACATCAGGTGACCCCAGCAGTAGGGTGTTGCTAGGTCTACAAAAGATCTGGGGCTAGAGCCCATAGCAGCGTAGTAAAGAAAGTCATAAGCTTTGGGCAGGCATACAAATGTATATACAGTAATATACGTGTGTGTGTGTGTGTATATATATCCCCAGAGAGCCCCCCCCCTTACATCAGGGTCCCCAGAGAGCCCCTCCTTATGTCAGAGTCTCCAGAGAGCCTCTCCCTTGCACCAGGGTCCCCAGAGAGCCTCCCCCTTGCATCAGGGTCCCCAGAGAGCCCCCCACTTACATTAGGGTCCTCAGAGAGCCTCCCACTTACATTAGGGTCCCCAGAGAGCTTCCCCCTTGCATCAGGTTCCCCAGAGAGCCTCCCCCTTGCATCAGGGTCCCCAGAGAGTCCCCCACTTATATTAGGGTCCCCAGAGAGCCTCCCCTCCCCTTGGGGACCCCTGCAGAGACTCAGGGCTATGGGCCCCAGATTCAGGGCTATAGCCCCAAAAGCCACCCCCTAGCGACGCCATTGCCCAGCTGAGTCCCTTCTTACATCAGGTGTCCCCGGCTGAGTCCCTCCTTACATCAGGTGTCCCCATTGGCGTCCCTCCTTACATCACAGGTGGTCTCTGCGCCAATTACAGAAGACCAGCTCGTGGAGGTCAAAGGGAAGAACCAACGCGTGGAGCCTGAGTTCTGCCTCTTGTTTCTTCCTCACTATAGCTGGTCTTCTGTAGAATGGTTGCCGGCCACTGATGGCCACTGCATCCACCCACTTCTTCATTGATGGTCACTGCACCCACTTCTTTACTTATGGCCACTGCACCTGGCCACTTCTCTATTGATGCCCACTGCACCCACTAGGGATGAGCCGAACACCCCACGGTTCGGTTCGCACCAGAACCTGCGAACGGACCAAAAATTCACACGAACGTTAGAACCCCATTGACGTCTATGGGACTCGAACGTTCCAAATCAAAAGTGCTAATTTTAAAGGCTAATTTTCATGGTATTGTCCTAAAAAGGGTTTGGGGGCCCGATTCCTGCCCCAGGGGACATGTATCAATGCCAAAAAAACGTTTAAAAACGGCCGTTTTTTCGGGAGCAGTGATTTTAATGATGCTTAAAGTAAAAAAAAAAAAAGTGAAATATTCCTTTAAATATCGTACCTGGGGGGGTGTCTATAGTATGCCTGTAAAGTGGCGCATGTTTCCCATGCTTAGAACAGTCCCTGCACAAAATGTAATTTTTAAAGGAAAAAAAGCCATTTAAAAACTGTTTGCGGGTTTAATGTAATCTCGGGTCCTAGCAATATGGATGAAAATCAGTGAGACAAACGGCATGGGTACCCCCAGTCCATTACCAGGCCCTTTGGGTCTTTTATGGATATTAAGGGGAACCCCGCACCCAAATCAAAAAAACGAAAGGTGTGGGCCCACCAGGCCCTATATACTCTGAACAGCAGTACACAGGCGGTGCAAACAAGACAGGGACTGTAGGTTTGTTGATAAGTAGAATCTGTTTGTAATTTTGAACGGGTACATTTTTAACGTGTTTAAATCCAGCCAAAAAATCTTTTTTAAGCTTTTTGGAAAACATAGGGAAGGGTTATCACCCCTGTGACATTTGTTTTGCTGTCTGTGCTCCTCTTCAGAAGATTTCACCTCACTTTTTGTCCCAATGACAAATGTTTTTTGAAAATTTGGGGTTTTTAGTGAAACAAGGATTGGTGATAAAGCATCAGTGGAAAGGAGAAATGTTTTTCCCATATTAACTCTTACAGGAGAGAATTTCCCTTCCTAGGGGTAGATTTCATCTCACTTCCTGTTGTCTCCTTCCGTTTGCAAGTAGGAGTCGTTTGTAAGTTGGATGTTTGAAAGTAGGGGCCTGCCCTATATACTCAGCAGAAATTTGGTCCTTAGGTGTTGTTGTGGCCACAACACTGTAAGCCCTCACAGGGCACGCTGTGAAATATTAGATCAAGATCGTCGAAAGTCTGTCGAAAGTCTGTCGGACGGGCTGTCGGACTTTTGTAGCCGAAAAGTCCGACCGTGTGTACGTGGCATAACAATTTTGAAAAAAAAACACTTTTTTTAACTTTCTGCTATAATACATATCCAATAAAGAAAACAAAAAACAAAAAAAAACATTGCTTCATAAATTTTAGGCAAATATGTATTCTGCTACATATTTGTGGTACAGAAAATCCCAATAAACGTATATTGAATGGTTTTCGCAAAAGTTAGAGTGTCTACAAACTATGGGATAGCGTTATTGAATTTTTATTTATTTATATTTTTTTACTAGCAAACAGGGATGAGCCGAACACCCCCGGTTCGGTTCGCACCAGAACCTGCGAACGGGCCGAAAATTTGCACGAAAGTTAGAGCCCCATTGACGTCTATGGGTCTCAAACGCTCAAAATCAAAAGTGCTAATTTTAAAGGCTAATTTGCATGGTATTGTCCTAAAAAGGGTTTGGAGACACCGGGTCCTGCCCCAGCGGACATGTATCAATGCAAAAAAAAATTTCAAAAACGGCCGTTTGTTCGGGAGCAGTGATTTTAATGATGCTTAAAGTAAAAAAAAAAAAAGTGAAAAATTCCTTTAAATATCGTACCTGGGGGGTGTCTATAGTATGCCTGTAAAGTGGTGCGCGTTTCCCGTGCTTAGAACAGTCCCTGCACAAAATGACATTTTTAAAGGAATAAAAGTCATTTAAAACTACTTGCAGCTTTAATGTAATGTTGGGTCCTGGCAATATGGATGAAAATCAGTGAGATAAATCGCATGGGTACCCCCCAGTCCATTACCAGGCCCTTTGGATGGATGGATATTAAGGGGAACCCCGCACCCAAATTAAAAAAAGGAAAGGTGTGGGGCCCCCAGGCCCTATATACTCTGAACAGCAGTATACAGGCGGTGCAAACAAGACAGGGACTGTAGGTTTGTTGTTAAGTAGAATCTGTTTGTAATTTTGAACTGGTACATTTTTAACGTGTTTAGCTCCAGCCAAAAAATCTATTTTAAGATTTTTGGAAAACATAGGGAAGGGTTATCACCCCTTTGACATTTGTTTTGCTGTCTGTGCTCCTCTTCAGAAGATTTCACCTCACTTTTTGTCCCAATGACAAATGTTTTTTGAAAATTTGGGGTTTTTAGTGAAACAAGGATTGGTGATAAAGCATCAGTGGAAAGGAGAAAAGTTTTTCCCATATTAACTCTTACAGGAGAAAATTTCCCTTCCTGGGGGTAGATTTCATCTCACTTCCTGTTGTCTCCTTCCGTTTGCAAGTAGGAGTCGTTTGTAAGTTGAATGTTTGAAAGTAGGGGCCTGCCCTATATACTCAGCAGAAATTTGGGCCTTAGGTGTTGTTGTGGCCACAACACTGTAAGCCCTCACAGGGCCCTGCTGTGAAATATTAGATCAAGAATTGTAATTACATGCCCCTGTTGAACAGGGGCAGAAAAATTGGGCCTTTGGTGGTGGTGCTGGTGCCACAACACTGTAAGTCCTCACTCGCTCTTGGTGGGTGCAGAAACGGGCCCTGCTGTGAAATATTAAATCAAGAATTCTAATTACATGCCCCTGTTGAACAAGGGCAGAAAAATTGGGCCTTTGGTGGTGGTGGTGGTGCTGGTGCCACAACACTGTAACGGTCAGAATTGACGCGATCGGATTTTGTTGTCGGAAAATTTTATAGCCTGCTCTCAAACTTTGTGTGTCGGAAAATCCGATGGAAAATGTCCGATGGAGCCCAAACACGGTCGGAATGTCTGACAACACGCTCCGATCTGACATTTTCCATTGGAAAATCCGACCGTGTGTACGGGGCATAAGTCCTTACTCGCCTTAGATGGGTGCAGCAACGGGCCCTGCTGTGAAATATTAGATCAAGAATTGTAATTACATGCCCCTTTTGAACAGGGACTGAAAAATTGGGCCTTAGGCACTGGTGCCACAACACTGCAACCCCTCACAGATACTCTAGTTGGAACGCAGGAACGAGCCCTGCTGCAAACTATTGCATCAAAAATTGTAATTACATGCCCCTGTTTAACAGGGGCTGAAAAATTGGGCCTTTGGTGGTGGTGGTGCCACAACACTGTAAGTCCTCACTCGCTCTTGGTGGGTGCAGAAACGGGCCCTGCTGTGAAATATTAGATCAAGAATTGTAATTACATGCCCCTGTTGAACAGGGGCTGAAAAATTGGGCCTTCGGCACTAGTGCTGGTGCCACAACACTGCAACCCCTCACAGATACTCTAGTTGGAACGCAGAAACAAGCCCTGCTGCAAAGTATTGCATCAAAAATTGTAATTGCATGCCCCTGTTAAACAGGGGCTGAAAAATTGCGCCTTAGGCACTGGTGCCACAACACTGCAACCCCTCACAGATACTCTAGTTGGAACACAGAAACGAGCCCTGCTGCAAAGTATTGCACCAAAAATTAGGCCTTAGGCACTGGTGGCGGCGCCCAGAACCAAAAATGTTCTTACAAGCTATCAGCATGATCATTGAGGAAGAGGATTGCTCAGGATAGTCACTTAGCATCAGCATAGGCAGTCTTTGAAGGGATCTGAGATTTCAAAAAAAATTATTCGGTTACATCAGCATCAGGTGCTTGGTAGCTGGTGGTGATCCAAGACTGATTCATTTTTATGAAGGTCAGTCAATCGACCGAGTCGGTGGACAGACGCACCCTGTGATCGGTTACAAAGCCTCCAGCAGCACTGAATGTGCGTTCTAAAAGAACGCTGGATGCAGGACAGGCCAGTAGCTCAATTGCATACTGTGCAAGCTCTGGCCAGTGATCCATCCTCAAGACCCAGTAACCCAGAGGATTTTCTGTGGGAAAGATGTCCAAGTCAGATCTTACCCCTAGGTATTCCTGCACCATGTAAAACAGACGCTGGCGATGGTTGCTGGAACCTATCATATCTTGGGGCTGCGGACTAAAAAATTGTCTGAACACATTCAGATGGCCACCTTCTCCACCGCTCCTTCTTTGACTGACCGAAGCCTCAGCAACACGTTGTCCAGAAACAGGAGTTTGTAACCTCCCAGTCTCTGGGAACGCGTTGCACAGACCTTTCTGCAAGGCCTCCCAAAGATGTTTCATCCTCTGTTCCCTCTGCGACGACAAGATAAGGTCCGCAACCTTACCCTTGTAAACGTGGATCAAGGAGGGTTGCCAGCCAGTATTGGTCCTTCTCATTGATACCACGAATACGAGGGTCCTTACGCAGGCTTTGCAGGATCAGGGAGGCCATGCATTGTAGGTTTGCTGAGGCATTTGGTCCAGAGTCCTCTGGGTCACTAAGGACGACATGGTCCGCAGCCACCTCCTCCCAGCCACGTACAAGTCCATGTGTTTCTTGGGACTGATCCCTTAAAGACTGCTGCTGATGCTGAGTGCCAGGCTCCACCTCCATACTGACACAATCCTCCTCCTCCTCTTCCGGTGTGATCAGTGGGCACGCAGGAACACTGTCTGGATAAAGGGGGCCTTGAGAGCTAAGGAAGTCCTCCTCTTCCTGCCTCTGTTCTGCCTCAAGTGCCCTGGCGTGGGGAATAAAAACAAGCTCCCCTGACCCTGTCCTGGTGCCATAGTCGCACAGGTACTCATTGATGGCCCTCTGCTGCATGTGCAGCCGCTGCAGCATGGCCAACGTTGAGTTCCACTTGGTGAGCATGTCACAGATTAGGCGGTTCATGGGCAGGTTAAACTCCTTTTGGAGGTCCGCCAGCCGAGCACTGGCATTATATGGCCGGCGGAAATGCACACAAACTTTCCTGGCCTGCCTCAGGACATCCTGTAACCCCGGGTACCTGCCCAAGAACCGCTGCACCACCAAGTTAAGGACGTGAGCCAAACAGGGCACATGGGTCATTTGTCCCTGTCGGAGGGCAGAGAGGAGGTTGGTGCCATTGTCGCAAGCCACCATTCCTGCCTTAAGTTGGCGTAGCATCAACCACCTCTGAACCTGCCCCTGCAGAGCTGACAAAACCTCTGCCCTAGTGTGGCTCCTGTCCCCCAAGCACACCAGCTCAAGCACCGCATGGCATCTTTTGGCCTGCGTACATGCGTAGCCCCTTGAACGCCTACGGTGCACCACTGGTTCCGAGGACAAAGCACAGGAAGAGGCCATGGAGGAAGAAGAAGAGGAGGGGTGGAGGAGAGAGGTGTGTCAGAATCATTAGTAGTGGCATTTTGGAGGCGTGGTGGTGGAACAACCTCCAACACTACTGCACCTTGTCCTGCATCCTTCCCAGCTGCCAGCAGAGTCACCCAATGCGCCGTGAAACTTAGGTAACGTCCCTGTCCATGCCTGCTGGACCATGAGTCAGCGGTAATATGCACCTTACTGCTGACCGCCCTGTCCAGCCTTCCGTGAGAAAAAGTGGCGTTTGGGTACCTGCCACTGAGGAGACGCACATTCCACAAACTCACGGAAGAGGGCAGAGTCTACCAACTGAAAAGGCAGCAGTTGAAGTGCTAGCAATTTTGCCAAGCTAGCATTCAACCGCTGGGCATGTGGATGGCTAAGAGCGAACTTCTTTCAGCGGTGCAGCAGCTGGGGCAGGAAAATTTGTCTGGTACAATCTGAAGTCGGTGTACCGAAAGAAGATTGCCCACAAGTACTTGGCTGTGACACACCTAATTCTACACCTTCATTCCTCTCAGTGCAGGTCTCAGAGAGGACTGAACGTATAGTGGGGTTGGAGATCTCAGCTGATGAGGAGCAAGGAGAGGTCCTCTTTGTTCTTTGGTGTGGGTCTTTTAGATACGCTTGCCAACGAACTGCATGGCAGGTCAACATATATCTGGTCAAGCATGTGGTGCCCAAGCGGGAGATGTTTTGGCCACGCGAGATACGCTTGAGACATATGTTGCAAATAGCAGCGGTGCGATCTGATGCACTCGTCCCAAAAAAGGCCCACACCAAAGAACTTTTTGAATAACGCGCAGAGAATGCAGCGCCCTGCACATGCGGAGCTTTGGGGTGTGATGCAGTCAGTGTGCTGCCCTTAGGCTGGCCCCTGGAGGGCATCCTGCCTCATTGGTGATGTGCCTCCTCTTCCTCTCTCCTATCAGGCACCCACGTTGAGTCAGTGACCTCATCACTGAGGCAAACCCTCCTCATCACTGGAGCAAACCTGGCAGTATGCTGCAGCAGGGGGAGCACGACTGCCAGATTGCTGTCCTTCTTGGGCACCCCCTCTGTTCGTGCTCACGTTACTGCCTTCATCTAGCTCAGTATCATCATCAGAGCCTTCCAAACGCTGGGCATCCTCCTGGAGCATGTACCCAACACTGTGGTCAAACAGTTCGAGGGACTCCTCAGGAGGACATGGTGGGGCTAGGGAAGGAGTCATTGATGACATTGAGCCGAGGGAAGAGGCCGCTGCTTTTCCAGACAAAGTACCCTGAGCATGGGTGAGAGAGGATGAGGAGGATGAGGACGGCTTGGTCATCCACTCGACCAAGTCTTCCGCATGTTGCGGCTCAACGCGGGCAGCTGCCGAAAAAAAGGCCAAGTGTGTCCCACGGCCACGTGCTGATGAGGATGCACCGTCTCCACGACCAGCACTGTTGCCTCTAGACAAAGAGCCTGCTTGCCCTTTTTTATTGGCTTATGACTGTCTGCCTCTCCTTGTTGGCCTTCCAGGCATACTAATGGCCTATAGCTGCACTAAGCTGGGATATATATATATATATATATATATATATATATATATATATATATATATATACTGATACTACAGCTAGCAAAATCAACTGCCTGCCTGTAGTATGAGAACACCACCAAACTTCTACAGGTAGCTTTAGCTGAACACTGTGCAGAGCTCGCCAAAAACTAACTTGTAGCTTATTTAGCTGCCTGCGGTAGTGATAGGATCAGGAAAACACCACCAACCTTCTAGAGGTAGCTTTAGGTGCACAACTGTGCAGAGCTCGCCAAAAACTAACTTGTAGCTTATTTAGCTGCCTGCGGTAGTGATAGGATCAGGAAAACACCACCAACCTTCTAGAGGTAGCTTTAGGTGCACAACTGTGCAGAGCTCGCCAAAAACTAACTTGTAGCTTATTTAGCTGCCTGCGGTAGTGATAGGATCAGGAAAACACCACAAACCTTCTACAGGTAGCTTTAGCTGAACACTGTGCAGAGCTCACACTACACTAACTTGTAGCTTATTTAGCTGCCTGCGGTAGTAATAGGATCAGGAAAACACCACCAACTTTCTACAGGTAGCTTTAGCTGAACACTGTGCAGAGCTCGCACTACACTAACTTGTAGCTTATTTACTGTATCTGCCTGTGGTAGTAATAGGACCAGGAAAACACCACCAACCTTCCACAGGTAGCTTTAGGTGAACACTGTGCAGAGCTCGCCAAAAACTAATTTGTAGCTTATTTAGCTGCCTGCGGTAGTGATAGGATCAGGAAAACCCCACCAACCTTTTACAGGTATAATGTGGATAAGTGTGGCGCTAAAGAAAAGTAATAATCTATATGTGCGTTATTGGGCAAAGCCTGACAGAATAGACATCTGAAAGACGGTATGCGCAACAAAGTGTATTAATGAAACACGAAATTGATCGTGTGTAAACTAGGCACTAGCGAAGGTGAGTAATGCAAAGTGGAAATAAGAGCACTTTGTATTAATGAAACACGAAGTTGATCGTGTGTAAACTAGGCACTAGCAAAGGTGAGTAATGCAAAGTGCCCAATAACGCACATATAGATTATTATTTTTCTTTAGCGCCACACTTATCCACATTATATCTTTGTTACAATTTGTCTGATTGTTGTGTTGGCTGCTTTTTTCACTTTTTGGTTGGCGCATTATTAATTTAGATTTTAACCTTTTACAGGTAGCTTTAGGTGAACACTGTGCAGAGCTCGCCAAAAAATAACTTGTAGCTTATTTAGCTGCCTGCGGTAGTGATAGGATCAGGAAAACACCACCAACCTTCTACGGGTAGCTTTAGGTGAACACTGCGCGAGAGCTCGCCAAAAAATAACTTGTAGCTTATTTAGCTGCCTGCGGTAGTGATAGGATCAGGAAAACACCACCAACCTTCTACAGGTAGCTTTAGCTGAACACTGTGCAGAGCTCGCCAAAAAATAACTTGTAGCTTATTTAGCTGCCTGCGGTAGTGATAGGATCAGGAAAACACCACCAACCTTCTACAGGTAGCTATAGCTGAACACTGTGCAGAGCTCGCAAAAAATAACTTGTAGGTTTAGCTGAACACTGTGAGGAGGACGCACTACACTAACTTGTAGCTTTAGCTGAACACTGTGCAGAGGTCGCACTACATTATCTTGTAGTTTTCACTGAACACTGTGAGGAGGACACACTACACCAACTTGTAGCTTTAGCTGAACACTGCGAGGAGGATGCACTACCCTAACTTGTAGCTTTAGCTGAACACTGTGCAGAGGTCACACTAAACTAACTTGTAGATTTAGCTGAACACTGTGAGGAGGACGCACTACACTAACTTGTAGCTTTAGCTGAACACTGTGCAGAGGTCTCACTACACTAACTTGTAGATTTAGCTGAACGCTGTGAGGGGGACGCACTAACTTGTAGATTTAGCTGAACACTGTGCAGAGGTCACACTACACTAACTTGTAGTTTTAGCTGAACACTGTGAGGAGGATGCACTACACTAACTTGTAGATTTAGCTGAACACTGTGCAGAGGTCACACTAAACTAACTTGTAGCTTTAGCTGAACACTGTGAGGATGATGCACTATCCTAACTTGTAGCTTTAGCTGAATACTGTGCACTACACTAACTTGTAGTTTTAGCTGAACACTGTGCAGAGGTTACTAACTTGTAGCTTTAACTGAACACTGTGGGGAGGACGCACTACACTAACTGTAAATAGTCTAGCTGCCTGACTGTGGTACTAATAGGATCAAAAGAACACCAGCAATTTTCTTCAGGTAGCTGTAAATACTGTAACAAGACAAGCCTGCCTGTCAGTAGGAAGATAACAGGAACGGATCTAGCTAAACTGAATACAGTGTATATATATATATATATATATATATATATATATATATATATATATATATATATACATACATACACACACACACACACAACACCTGGGATGCATATATATATATACACAATACACTGTAAGTGCAGCTAACTTACTGACTGTCCTGCCTAATCTAGCTAACTCAAATGAAATGACACTGTCTCTCTGTCTCTGTCTCTCAACGCCGGAACACACTACACAGGGCCGCCGTGCAGGCGGCCTTATATAGTGTGGGGCGTGTTCTAAACCCCCTGAGCCATAATTGGCCAAAGCCACCCTGGCTTTGGCCAATTACAGCTCTCTCTACCGATGACGCTGTGATTGGCCAAGCATGCGGGTCATAGTGCATGCTTGGCCAATCATCAGCCAGCAATGCACTGTGATGCCGCGCGAACGGCCCATATCGTTCACAATTCGGCGAACGATCGAACAGCCAATGTTCGAGTCGAACATGGGTTCGACTCGAACACGAGGCTCATCCCTAGCACCCACCCCTCCCCTGATGGACACTGCACCCACCCACTTCTCCCCTGATGGACACTACACCCTCCCGCTGTACCTGCCTATCTCTACGCTGATGGCTATTGCACCCACCCACCTCTCCCCTGATGAACACTGCCCCTAACCATTTCTCCCCTGATGGACACTGCACTCACCTACTTCTACACTGATTGTCACTGTACACGCCCACTTCTCCCCTGATGGCCCCTGCACCATGCCACTTCTCCCCTGATGGAAACTGCACCCACTCACTTTTACAATAATGTCCACTGCACCTGCCAACATTTCCACAGATTTGCATCTCACCCTCCCACGTTTCCTGTCATGGACACTGCACCCACCTACTTCTATACCGATGGCTTCTGTACACATACACTTCTCCACTGATTGCCCCTGCAACCTCCTACTTCTCCCCTAAAGGACACTGCACCCACCAACTTCTTCACTGATGGTATTCTCACCCACCCACCAACTTCTCTGCTGATGGTCAGTGCACCCACCTTCTTCTCCACTGATGGTCACTGCACCCACCCACTTCTCTCCTGATTGCCACTGCATGCACCCACCCTGTTCTCCACTCATAGTTGCTGCACTCCCTCCCGACACAAACACACACACTTACACTTTTCCACTGATGATCACTGTACCAATCCACTTCTTCCCAGAGGGACACTGGACCCACCCACTTTCCCCTGATGGACACTGCACCCACCTATTTCCCCCTGAGGGACACTGCATCCACTTTTCCACTGATGGTCACTGCACCAATGCACTTCCCCCTCCACTGACAGCCATTGCACTAACATATTTAAATAAAAAATGTATTTTTCAAAACACTAATGCAATCAAAGTAAAGAAGAACAGTTTGTTCATAATGTACTAATTCATCAATGGGTACAGTGAATGCTTTTGTGTTGCATTAACCAAAAAGTATTTAGTATGCTATGTTAATATTATATTTTTAAGACTTGCACCAGAAAAAACTGCTTTTTGACAGTAATACCTGCTAGACAACCACAGTAAAACACTAAACAGTAATGCCCCGAACAAACGATTGGACATTGATTGGACATTCCGACAACAAAGTCCATGGATTTTTTCCGAAGGATGTTGGCTCAAACTTGTTTTGCATACACACGGTCGCACAAAGTTGTCGGAATTTCCGATCGCCAAGAATGCGGTCACGTACACCACGTACGACGAGACTATAAACGGGCAGTTCAGAACCAAGCGCGGCACCCTTTGGGCTCCTTTTGCTAATCTCGTGTTAGTAAAAGTTTGCTGAGAGACGACTCACGCTTTTTCAGACTTGTGGCTTTCAGATCGTTTTCTGCTGTTCAGTTTGTGCTTGTGGGTTTGTATCTGGTCTTCAGTGCGTGCAGTGAGTTCGTATTTGATTACTCAGTGCTTTCTTGTCCACTCATTGCTGTTTTTCAGGTCGCTCTTCACAGGCCTTGCTGTTCTTCAGTGCGTTCTGTTACTTCATTCTGAGCAGCCCACCGTTTTCTAGCCATGTTGCGTATACGTACTCCTCGTAGAGTTCGTGCTGTGCGGGGGTTTGGTGTTGGGGTCCTTACCTTGACACAAGTCCAAAAAAAAACAAGATAACTTTGCGCTTACTCAGTGTTGTAAGCGGCTAACACAACAAATAGAAATTTTGCTATAATCGTCAAGTGTAACAAAGTGTAGCACTAAAAAGTAAAATACAAATAGAAATAAAGATGGTGATTTAAGAAAATCTCTAATGTCTTTTTTATAGTCCATCATAATAGTGAATCGCAGTCCATCTTAACGTGAAGCCATCATGATCACCCTGTGCGTAGGGATGAAAAGATGTGAAAGTACCACCACCAATATGAATGGAGGCTTACCAGAGAGTTTGAACCCAAAACAGCATACGCTTTATGGGTCAAACCAGCTTGTATTGCCCACCGGCAATGGAAGGGAAGCCTTGGTAGTCAGCGAGGGATGGGGTCCTAGGAGCCTTCACGGACGTATCTTCTCCGTAGGGGTGGTTAAATATCCCAGGACATGGCCTATATAGAATAAAAAAGGGGCCACATAGTGTGATTCCGTAAACAAAGTAAACTTTTTAATAAAGGAAAACACTTACATTTGAGTAGTTTAAAAAGCGCTTGTACATAAAAAAAGTGGCGGCAGTGGAGTCTACCCGACGCGTTTCGTCTTACAAGACTTCATCTGGGGTGTCCATCCACTGCAGCCAAGCTCCTTAATAAAGTCACTGTGACCCCTATGATGAGAATCCAGCTCCTTCGTTTTTTGGTCCGGCACTTCCGGGTCGTCCAAAATGGTGGACCCGCGTGCGTTCCAAGCCTCTCTAATGGGACACACCTTGCATTCCGGCACCACAAAGTATATCATAATGGTCCCCATATATGAACATAATTTACACCTCCCATATTATGTCTTGTTGAAATATGGATTTCTTCAAATGCAAAGATTTACAGTTGTAAACATACCATATGCCGCACGTCTTCCGGTTTGCGAGGTGGTATACTTCCGACACCAAACCCCGCAACCTTACGTCACGGTGTCGGTATGAGGATGTGTTCCAAATAGCCTCGTTCTGAATTGACTAAACTGGCGTGCGTTCCACATCTCTAAGTGTTGCACCGACGTGCGTCATGACGTCATACACATGTTTTGCGTACCGACGCCCTTAGGAGATCGCTTGGTTATTGACATCTACATAGGGGGAGGAGGGGTGAACGGCTGGAAGAGTCCGTCTTATGCATTAAAGGTGGAGAGGAGTGTACGCAATGTGTGGATGTTCAGCCATAATGTATGATGCACTACTACAGCCCCTATGTACATAGTAATAGATTTGATGGTCCGGATGACACCGTATCCTGTCACATCTCAGGCCCAACAAACCCTGACTTATCTCAATTGGATGTGGGCATATACAAACTAATAAGAAAACATATGTGTAAAAACATTGTACAAATATATATGAGTGTAAAGTGAAGTTTTCATCCTGAAATTCATTATGAGATGGATTCTCAATAGGTCACAGTGTCTTACAACAGAAAATATGTGCATAAATAAATACAGGGTATAAAATGTTCACAACAATTACAGATTAAGAGTCGTCAATAAAAGCATTAATATCCAATTCTACATTCATGCCCTGTGGAAAGAATGTCTGTAGTTCATGTATCCAGAACATTTCTAGACAGGAAACCCCTCTAGTTCTAGCCCCCCCCTCCAAGGTGGAGTATATTTGTCTATGATAATAAATTGAGACCCTTCAGGGTTGCTATTGTGAAATTCCTTGTAGTGCCTGGGGACTGTGTGTTTTGAATCTCTACCTTTAATTAGATCGATATGTTCCCCTACTCTTATGGAGAATGTCCTAATGGTATGGCCTATGTATTGCTTGCGACACGGGCAAGTAATAAGATACACTATATATCCTGTGCTACATGTACAGAATGGTTTTTATAGTGTATCAACTTCCAGTGACGGTATATGTAAATTCTGTCACTTTGCGTCTCTCTAGTGTGTTGTGTTGACACACAACGCACTTTCTACATGGGAAAAAAACGGTCAAATCATAAAAAAATGAAGGACGGGCAGGTGGATTAATAACATTGGGAGCTACCCGAACTTGTAAGGATGGTGCTCCTCCGAACATGACTTTGGCTTCTTCTGGCATTAACGTGCCCAGAATGTTTACTTGTCTGAGGACGTCCCAATGTTTCCTTATGATGTTTTTAATTTGCTTGTGCTGTATTGAAAAAGATGTCAACACAGCCCACTTGAACTTCTCATCAGGTTCTTTTTCTGGCTTTATTGCAAGCAGAGACTTCCTGTCCGTGTCAATAGCCCTTTGGATCTCCAGATCCAAACTTGCGCCGTCATATCCCTTATCGATAAATTTTTGTTTGAGGATACCTGCTTGTATAGTGAATACCTCTGTATCAGTGCAGTTCCTACGAAGCCTTAAAAATTGGCTACGTGGAACTGCACCAAGCCAGGACCTGTGGTGACAGCTATCCACAGGAATAAAACCATTGCGGTCTGTAGGTTTAAAATATGTATTAAATCTAAACTGTTTATCAACTATTTCTATTTGTAAGTCTAGAAAATAAATTTTAGTTTCGCTAGCCTCATATGATAAGGAGATACCTCTATCGTTAGAATTCAGATGTTCAAAAATTTGTTTAAGTGTGTCCAAAGTTCCACTCCATAGGAGGAGGATGTCGTCTATATACCTAGCCCACAGGACCAATGACGTGGTTCCCTGGGCATAGACGACATCCTCCTCCCACTTGGTCATGAACAGTTCGCAAGGCTAGGTGCGAACTTCGCTCCCATCGCTACTCCACATTGTTGAAGGTAGTAGCCTTGGTTGAACCAAAAATAATTGTGTTTGGTTGCGAACTCAAGTAATTCTATCAAATAGTCACATTGAAATGTGATGAAGTCTTGTAAGACGTTGGGAGGACTCCACTGCCACCACTTTTTTATGTACAAGTGCTTTTTAAACTACTCAAATGTAAGTGTTTTCCTTTATTAAAAAGTTTACTTTGTTTACGGAATCACACTATGTGGCCCCTTTATTATTCTATATGGGCCATGTCCTGGGATATTTAACCACCCCTACGGAGAAGATACGTCCGTGAAGGCTCCTAGGACCCCATCCCTCGCTGACCACCAAGGCCGGTGGGCAATACAAGCTGGTTTGACCCATAGAGCGTATGCTGTTTTGGGTTCAAACTCTCCGGTAAGCCTGCATTCACTTTGGTGGTGATATCTTCACATTTATATGCTTATGACACTCCCGGGAAGGCTCTTAGGACTCCATCTGTTGCTGGTTACCAAGACCTTCTCCTCATTGCCGGTGGGCAATACAAGCCGGTTTAACCCATAGAGCGTATGCTGATTTGGGTTCAAACTTTTTGGTAGGCCTCTTTTCATATTGGTGGTGGTATTTTCACATCTTTTCATCCCTACGCACAGGGTGATCATGATGGCTTCACGTTAAGATGGACTGCGATTCACTATTATGATGGACTATAAAACAAGACATTAGAGATTTTCTTAAATCACCATCTTTCTTTCTATTTGTATTTTACTTTTTAGCGCTACACTTTGTTACACTTGACACAAGTCCAGCCATGAACAGGGTGGGGAGGAGTTCATGGACCAAGAATTGGTTGCTCCAGCGTGACCAGTTCTGTCACATGCCTTTGCTCCGTGAGATCCGTGAGAATAATCCTGATGATTTCAGGAACTTTCTCCGGATGACGGACCCCGTATTTCACCGTTTGTTGGCTTTGCTGACCCCCTATATCAGCAGGCAGGATACCTGCATGAGGCAAGCTATCACTCCAGAGCAGAGGCTAGTCGCTACCCTGCGGTACTTGGCAACGGGGAGAAGCCTGCAGGACCTCAAGTTCTCGACAGGCATCTCCCCCCAGGCTCTGGGGATCATTATCCCAGAGACCTGTTCTGCCATCATTCAGGTCCTGCAGAAAGATTATATTAAGGTAAGATTGTTATCCTTTAATATTACATTTTAATGTATTTAATGTTTGATAATATATTGTATTTCTTTCCTCATTCCCTAATTACCATGATTGTAATATGCTGTGAATGTCCCCTTTGTCCTCATGCATGCTTTATTTTTTTTGTCCTTCATGCATATTTGCCTTCACTTACCTCCCCAGCATGTTCTCCTTCACCTCATAATCATTTAACAGTGTATTTTGTCAGCTCCATAGTAGTGCTTTACCCTAAAAACCCCCTAAAAGGTGTAAAAATGTGATTTATGCTTTAAATTCTGGCAGAGTGCTAGAGGCTTTTTTTTGGGTCCCCAAATCATTTTGAACCCTCCCTCCTCCCAACTGCTAAGTCAGCCGATAACAATTCTCTATCTATCCTTAATCATCTATCTGCTGACTTTGCCAAACCCATACACACTATACCCACCTCTTTTGTGCTCAGATGTATGGATGAATTCCCCAAAGCATGTAGTGCAAGGGCCTGTCTTTATACTTTCAAATGGTACTGTTTAAAGTTTTTGTATACTATTATTATCTTGATAGATAATAGCAGAATTTCCAAATGTGCTAAAATGTGTGCAGTGTGTATTTATATCTTTGTATTATAACACTTCTTACCTGTCCAGTGGGCTGCCAATAGTGTAAGTAAAGAGGGGCTGACCAAAGTAATACAAATTATTTGGGCATTCATCTCTCAATGAAGTGGAGAGGGTTACCTGTCCAAAACATCTCCCCCCTAAAATGTTAGAAATGGCCCATGAGAGGAGGGGGGATCTGATAGGTGGACCTTATACCTTGGTCTTTCAAAACTCCCTAAAATAAATGTTATACTGATGTTAGCCAAGAATGTTTGTGTCTAATCTGCTTTCCCTGTTTATGTGCAAAATGATTTTTTTTTCTTGTTTGACTACAGTTTCCTTCCAACCCACAGGAATGGCAGACTGTGGCCTCCCACTTTGCCCAGCGGTGGGACTTTCCTAACTGCGGAGGGGCAATTGATGGGAAACACGTCCACATCGTCCCACCACCCAACTCGGGGTCATACTATTACAACTATAAGGGGCTCAATAGTATTGTGATGTTGGCGGTGGTGTCGGCTACTTATGAGTTCCTGTATGGGGAAGAATGGCCAGATGTCCAATGGTGGAGTCATTGCCCAGACGGAGTTCTACAGGCATCTCCAGAATGACAGCTTGGACTTGCCACCTCCAGAAGACAATGTGGAAGGACTCCCATTCGTCTTCGTTGCTGATGAAGTGTTTGCGCTGGGGGACCATCTTATGCGGCCATTCCCTATGAGGACCCTCACTCCGGACTGGAGGGTTTTTACTTACCGGCTGGCCAGAGCCAGAAGAGTGGTGGAGAACACATTTGAAATCATGGCCAGCCGGTTCCGCCTATTTCTTACACCCATACACATGGCGGAGTACAAACTGAATCATATCCTGGCGTGCTGTGTTCTACACAACTTTTTAAAGCAAAATTCTGCCAACTATGCTGCCTCAGTTGGGCCTGAGGCCGGAATTCATAATGAACCAACCCTGACGGCGCTTGAAAGTGGCCATCCTGGCTTGCCCCCCCTGAGTGCCCACGAGGTCCGTCTTAGATACCTCGATTACTTTGTGGGTAGGGGGGCCATCAATATGCCAGACAATGTCTGAAACATTTTTAAAATAAAAAATAATTTTAACTACTAAAATCTTTGGTGACATTTACGGTTTGTGTTTCTTTTAGCTGACCCTGACAGAAATGTGGGGAGTCCTGAAAATGGCGTGATTGTGTAACCTTAAAAAGCACTGTTGGGTGTTATTTACTAAAGGCAAAGACACTTTGCACTACAAGTGTACTTCAGCCTGCACTGAAACTGCAATTGTAGTGCAAAGTGGATTTGCCCTTAGGAAATAAACCCCATTGTCACAGAAAACACCAATTTTAGCACAACAAACGTTTTGGAGCGTTGAAACAATAATCCACACATTCTTGACTATCAATCTTTTTAATACCAGCACAATCACATGTGCATTTATAAAAGGTTTTTAAAACAAAACCAACATGTTTGTTGTATCCCAATTTGTTTGGTCACATTACTAAAAGTAGAAATGTCCATTTAAGGTAAAACAGGCATGTTTAAAACCAACAAGAAAGACACAAATCTGGAACTTACAAAGTTCAACTTTTGTAGAAATTGAAAGCAATATCAGATATTGCGTTCAGATGGGGTGAAGTCACCCCTGGAAAAGCCAAATTTTGAAGATGCACACAAATTGCCGAATGTCAACATGTGCTAGCTGCCATCACAGGGGATCAAGGGACGTGTTTTGGGGGTGCAACCCCTTCCTCTCAGCTACTTTATTATTGAGGATGGGGTTGCACCCCCAAAACGCATACATTGATCTCCTGTGATGGCAGATAGCACATCATGACACACTGTGTGCATCTTCAAAATTTGGCTTTTCTCATATATGTCAAAAAATGTGAGAAATTTTTAGATCCCAAAAAGCACAAAAAAGGGAAGGGATTTGGAGGGGTTTTAAACTCCCTAAAACATCAATGATGTTCTTCATTTTTTTTTGAACATCATTGATGTTTTTCTGGATGTTTTCCAAGCCCCTATTACACCCCATGATCTCCCCGATCAGGATCTGTGCACTTTCAGAGGTGAAATGACCTGGATCCACAACATCACGATCACCTAAAAAGATAGAAACAAAAACACACCATGAATTATCAATATTGAAGGTAGGAAGGAATGGACACCGCTCTAGGAACACTAAATAGACAAAAAGGTAGTTCAATCTCGGTTTGGAGGTCACAGGTGCTGGTTTAATGCTGATCGCAATAAACATGAACGTATTCTGGACAGCCGCACTCAAATAACAGCCTTGTTTATTGAAGAATACACATCAAAATTCAAAAAGTCACAGCAGACAAAAACAAGCTATTTTAGCTCGTTTTTGTCTGCTGTAACTTTTTGAATTTTGATGTGTATTCTTCAATAAACAAGGCTATTATTTGAGTGCGGCTGTCCAGAATCCGCTCATGTTTATTGTAATGTATTATAAATATGCCGGCATCCATCTCCTACCTGAGCCTGTGGTCGCAGACACTCACCTGTTGTGGTGACTAGTTCCACCACGTCTCCTTCCTCCTCCTCCTCCTCATGTTGGCTTTGTGGGATCTCCACTTCTTCCTGAGGTGGGGGGTCTGTGGTCTCCTCAGATGAGTGGTGTCCTGCGAGTCTTTTATCCCCTATGTTAAAAAAAATAGGTATACTTCGCACACAGATATTTCATGGCAGAAATAGGAATATGAAACATTGCTTGGAAGTGGGGTACAATTGTCTATTTTGGCATAGTTCCAAGATGAAGAAATATTTTTTTCCTTTGTCAAGCTTGAATACTTACCTGTTTTGTGCAAGCTTCACAGATGCAGACACCCCTATAGTAGACACTGGAGCACCTGTGTGGAGCCCCCTAATAAAAAGGGTGTTCTTGTGTCCCACACTAGTGCTCCAGCGTCCAGATGTGTAAATAGCTGCTGAGCGTCCTCTCCTTACACAGAATCTAGTTGGCATTTCATTCTAGTTACAAACCCATCTACACAACAAAATTATTGGAAGAGGAGTAGGCTAGCAAAAATGTATTCAAATGCATATGGCCAAAACATTGGTGTTTTCTATGCCGAATGAACAATGTTTCATATGAACGAACAATGTGCCCATGAACATGAAAGTTGCCATTTTAAACTGTACAACAGTTAAGAAAAGCAAATGGAGCAGCACGAATGTAATAAAAATAAAGAATAGGAACACAGGACAACTACTTACTTTTTTGCAGCACTCTCCTGATCCTTCTGTACTGCTCAGTCCTTAATTTGAGGTCCGACCACCGCTTCCTGAGCTGATTTTTTGATCGTCGTACCCCGAAATTCTTCTGCAGACTTTTGACCACTTTCCCCATTATCTTGGCCTTTCTGACATTTGGGTTGGGGTAAGGTCCATACTTCCCGTCCTAGTTGGCCTTCTTCAGTATGTCCACCATCTCCAACATCTCCCCAAAGGACATATTTAAGGCCTTAAATCGTCTCCTCCGGGATCGGGACGTTTCAGGCTCAGGGCTTTCCTCCTCCTCCTCCTCATTGCTGTAATTAGCACGCACCTGCTCTGTCTCCGCCATGTGCTCTTCCCCCTCTGCGCCGAACGAGAAGGGGTGGGGAATAGACTAGAAAGAATGTCAGGGGCAGGTGGAGTTTCACGTATGCGCAGTGTATATAAAGCGTAACGCGCGTGCGTAGTGCGTACGATCTGTGAGCGGAGGAAGGAGTATCGGAGGCCCCGATCGTGATAACGAAGGTAAGATCTAAACTTGGGCCTATACTGCTTCTCGATTGAGGCCTATATTGCAACAAGATTAGGAGAGTTTTGCATGACAATAGGGTTTGTCTTGTGTTGTGTCTTGCAGATAAAATGGATGGCAGAGCAGCTCCCTGTATTTGTCTATGAACAGGTGGAAGAAGCCACCAAGAATGGCTTCTTCCCCCTGTTCATAGACAAATACAGGGAGCTGCCCTGTCTGTGGCAGGTCAAACACCCCCAATACAATAATAAACAAAAGAGGCAGGCAGCGCTGGAGAAACTGCTGGAGTTGGTGAAGCCGGTGGTCCCCACGGCAACCATCCCCTATTTAAAAGCCAAAATTGGTGGCCTGAGGAGCACTTATCTAAGGGAGCGCAAGAAGGTCACGGATTCCCAGAGATCCGGAGCTGCAGCAGATGACGTTTATGTCCCCAGGCTGTGGTACTATGAGAGACTGCGACTTCTGTCAGACCAGACTGGAGTCAGGGAATCCCTCTCAACTCTTCCTTCTACTCTTTCTTCCACCCAATCTTCCACCTGGCTAGAATGGCTAGAATCTGCACGCAGAAGAGTATTACTCGCAGTGGGTTTTCTATAGAGATTCGAGATGATTTCATTGTTGTCTCCTGTAAGCTTAACATCTAGAAACTCCATAGACTTTGGTTCATGTTGTCCTATAAATTTTAAATTCAAAGTATTATTATTCATATACTCCAACCATTGATCCAAACAGATGTGTGGCTTGGAGACAATGAACGGGAGATCGTCTATGTATCGACAGTAAAATGCAGTGTCTTTTCGAAAAGCACTTGCAGGTCCAAAAATGCGGGACCTCTCCCACAATCCATATACAAATTGGCCAGGGATGGTGAGAACTTAGTTATGCAGTTGTACTTCGGCAGGTTGACTCCCCTGTGCGAATCGTCGTCATGGTACTTCGGCCGCTTTAAGAGCTCTAGGGGGTGTGCGGCGCGACGATGGAGCTGATGCCGCTACAGTACCTGACCGCGAGATTGTGTTTCCAGCGCGATACCATCTCGCTGGTTCTCGGCGACAGGGTACTGTGCATGTCGCGCTGGCTCACTCATCGGGAAAGGAAAACTTTGTTTTCCTTTCCCGATGAGTGACAGGCAGTCCTGACAGCTGTCTGGTATGAATCCTGAGGGGAATTGCGGTGCCAAATTTGAAATGAAAAAATTGGCGTGGGTTCCCCCCAGGGGCATACCAGGCCCTTAGGTCTGGTATGGATTGTAAGGGGAACCCCCAATGCCAAAAAATCAGCGTGGGGGTCCCCCCAAAATCCATACCAGAACCTTATCCGAGCACGCAGCCCGGCTGGCCAGGAAAGGGGGTGGGTATGAGCGAGCGCCCCCCCTCCTGAGCCGTACCAGGCCGCATGCCCTCAACATGGGGGGTGGGTGCCTTGGGGGAAGGGGGCCCCCCCACCCTAAAGCACCTTGTCCCCATGTTGATGAGGACAAGGGCCTCTTCCCGACAACCCTGGCCGTTGGTTGTCGGGGTCTGCGGGCAGGGGGCTTATCGGAATCCGGGAGCCCCCTTTAACAAGGAGGCCCCCAGATCCCGGCCCCCCACCCTGTGTGAATGAGTATGGGGTACATGGTACCCCACATTTTTTTTTTTCACCTAGGGAAAAGGGTCAATAAAAAAAAAACAGCACACAGGTTTTAAGAGTAATTTATTAGGCAGCTCCGGGGTCTTCTTCCGACTTCGGGGGTGGGGAGGTGTTTTCTTCCAACTTCTCCCGGTGTTCCGCCTCTTCTCCCCCTCCGCTATCTTCTTCCTGCTCTTTTGCCAGCGAGGGGCCCGGTCTGCTGCCACTGTCTTGTCGCCACTGTTTTGTCGCCGCTGTCTCCCCGCCTCTGTCTCGTCGCTTCTTCTCTTCTTCTGATGTTGACACGACGCTCTCTCCGGCTGGAATGCTGTGTGCGAGCTGCCCCCTTGTAACATCACGGTCCCAGCATGCGCAGGGACTCTGGCGTCATAAGGGGCGTGACCCCAGAGTCCCTGCGCATGCTGGGACCGTGACGTCACAAGGGGGCGGGGTCACCGCTTATATAAATGGCTCTGCAGCTCGCACACAGCATTCCAGCCGGAGAGAGCGTTGTGTCAACATCGGAAGAAGAGAAGAAGCGACGAGACAGCGGCGGCGAGACCGCGGTGGCAAGACAACGGCGACAAGACAGCAGCAGCAGACCAGGCCCCTCGCTGGCAAAAGAGCTGGAAGAAAATAGCGGAAGGGCCCGGGAGAAGAGGCGGAACAAGGGGAGAAGTCGGAAGAAAACACCCCCTCACCCCCAAAGTCACAAGAAGACCCCTGAGCTGCCTAAGAAATTACTCTTAAAACCTGTGTGCTGTGTTTTTTTTTATTGACACTTTTCCCTAGATGAATGGGTAGGGGTACCATGTACCCCTACTCATTCACACAGGGTGGGGGGCCGGGATCTGGGGGCCCCCTTATTAAAGGGGGCTCCCAGATTCCGATAATCCCCCTGCCCGCAGACCCCGACAACCAACGGTCAGGGTTGTCGGGAAGAGGCCCTTGTCCTCATCAACATGGGGACAAGGTGCTTTGGGGTGGGGGCACCCCCCCTTCCCCCAAGGCACCCACTCCCCATGTTGAGGGCATGCGGCCTGGTACGGCTCAGGAGGGGGGGGACGCTTGCTCGTCCCCACCCCCTTTCCTGGCCGGCCAGGCTGCGTGCTCGGATAAGGGTCTGGTATGGATTTTGGGGGGACCCCCACACCGATTTTTCGGCATAGGGGGTTCCCCTTACAATCCATACCAGACCTAAGGGCCTGGTATGCCCCTGGGGGGAACTCACGCCGATTTTTTCATTTAAAATTTGGCGCGGCGTTCCCCCTCAGGATTCATACCAGACAGCTCTCAGCACTGCCAGTCACTCATCGCGAAAGGAAAACAAAGTTTTCCTTTCGCGATGAGTGAGCCATCTCAGCGCTGGCTCCCGCGACGGGGCTTGCAGGTGTCAAATCTCGCCGAGAAATGCGGCGAGATTGACACAATATCGCAGTCGCCTACTGTATGTCCACCGGGCACCCATCGATCGTTCCTGAGAGAGACAGAACAAAGATCTGTCAATGTAAACAGACAGATCTCCGTTCAGAAGATGAGAGACAGATCTGGTGTTCATACTGATTAGGAACAGCGATCAGTCTCCTCCTCCAGGCAGTCCCATCCCCCCACAGTTAGAAACACTCCCTAGGTAACACATCTAACCCCTTCCCTGCCAATGACATTTATACAGTAATCAGTGGCTATCTTTATCTTTGATCGCTGTATAAATGTCAATGGACCCAAAAAAGTGTCCGATTTGTCCACTGCAATGTCGCAGTCCCCCTAAAAACCGCTAATCACTGCCATTAGTAGTTAAAAATGCCATAAATATATCCCCTATTTTGTAGATGCTATAACTTTTGCGCAAACCAATCAGTATAAGCTTATTGCGATTTTTTTTTTTTTTTACCAAAAATATGTAGAAGATATCGGGATATCGGCCTAAACTGAAGAAGAATTTTTTTTATATATTTTTTTAAAAAAAATTTTATATTGTTTTTTTTTTTTTTTTGTAAAATTGTCAGTCTTGTTTTTGTTTAGAGCGCAAAAAATAAAAACCGCAGAGGTGATCAAATACCGCCAAAAGAAAGCTCTATTTGTGGGAAAAAAGGACATTAATTTTATTTGGGGCAAATCCTTCCGGTCCTTAAGTGGTTAATTAAATTAAGTGGAGATGGTGATGCCACTGCCCTGTCTCTCTACCTTGATCATTCAGAGAATTCTGTACATTCATTAAGAAATCAAAGTGTTCTTTGAATGGCACCTGTCCTAAGCAACTGACCTCCTGTGTTCACAATGTAACAGTGAAGCCACTTGACATTGGATCCAGAAGGCAACAGCAATCACTCTACTAGCGATGCCTACTACAGTGGTCTCCAGCGTCCATTGGGATCAGCCAGGTATGGAACTTACATACTTACATTGGTCTAAGTTGGACCAATTTTTCGGGACATACTAAAACATTAAATGTCAAAATGGCTTAATGCGTAATAAAGTGCCTAAACCTCAATCAATTGTCTTAAAACTTTGCACAGCCAAAGTTCTCAACTTCCCAAACCTACCCAAGAAGTTTCATGCATTTCGATGATCCACAAGGCAAACTAGGGACATCAAGCTTGTGGGGAGCTTAATGTGGCTTAACGTACAAAAAAGCTTTGATGTTAACCAATTTCCCCCAAACTTCACACAAAAGAAGTCTCTATCTATGCAAACATATTCAGAAAATTTTAGATAATTTGGAAAATCACCCTAAAAGTTATTCACATTTAACCATTTTTTTACAATCCTTAACCAGTTGCAGACTTTGGGCATACTAGACATGCCCAAAAACATGTCACCAGTGTACACAGAGAGTGTCTAGTATATCCAGTCCTTCTGCTCTGCTGTCAGGACCCTTCCCTGTCTCAGTACCCAACAATTCAGCAGGAGCTGTCAAAAAAAAAGAAGCAGGCTGGCAATGTTTATCAACAACCACATCCCAGAAAGTGCATTGAAACATTATATCAATTGTAACATTCTGTGTTTTGCATCTACAGATCAAAGCTATAAACTTCGATTTGCAGGTGTCAGAGAACCACCATAACAAGAGCTGTGTGAAGTTGGCACCCCATGTTTGTAAAACCTGAATAAAAATATACCATTCGTTTGTGCCGCGTTTGTGCTGATTTGTGCCGCAAAAATTAGCGTTTGTGCCGGTTCGGTTTCTGAGATATTAAACATTCAATTCAATGCAAGCCCCGCCCATTTTGCACCCCATGTTCCTGAATTTTAAAAACAAACGCGCCATTCGTTTGTGCCGCGTTTGTGCTGGTTTGTGCCGCAAAAATAAACGTTTGTGCCGCTTTGGTTGTGGAGATATTGTACGTTATAGTTGCTGCAACCCCGCCCACTTTGCACCCCATGTTCCTGAATTTTAAAAACAAACGTGCCATTCGTTTGTGCCGCGTTTGTGCTAGTTTGTGCCGCAAAAATAAACGTTTGTGCCGCTTTGGTTGCGGAAATATAGTGCGTTATAGTTGCTGCAACCCCACCCACATTGCACCCCATGTTCCTGAATTTTAAAAACAAACGTGCCATTTGTTTGTGCCAGGTTTGTGCTGGTTTGTGCCGAAAAAATAAACGTTTGTGGCGCTTTGGTTGCGGAGATATTGTACGTTATAGTTGCTGCAACCCCGCCCACTTTGCACCCCATGTTCCTGAATTTTAAAAACAAACGTGCCATTCGTTTGTGCCGCATTTGTGCTGGTTTGTGCCGCAAAAATAAACGTTTGTGCCGCTTTGGTTGCGGAGATATTGTACGTTATAGTTGCTGCAACCCCGCCCACTTTGCACCCCATGTTCCTGAATTTTAAAAACAAACGTGCCATTTGTTTTTGCCGCGTTTGTGCTGGTTTGTGCCGCAAAAATAAACGTTTGTGCCGCTTTGGTTGCGGAGATATTGTGCGTTATAGTTGCTGCAACCCCGCCCACATTGCACCCCATGTTCCTGAATTTTAAAAACAAACGCGCCATTTGTTTGTCCCGGGTTTGTGCTGGTTTGTGCCGCAAAAATAAACGTTTGTGCCGCTTTGGTTGCGGAGATATTGTGCGTTATAGTTGCTGCAACCCCGCCCACTTTGCACCTCATGTTCCTGAATTTTAAAAACAAACGCGCCATTCATTTGTGCTGCGTTTGTGCTGGTTTGTGCCGCAAAAATGTTTGTGCCGCTTTGGTTGCGGAGATATTGTGCGTTATAGTTGCTGCAACCCCGCCCACTTTGCACCCCATGTCCCTGAATTTTAAAAACAAACGCGCCATTCGTTTGTGCCGCGTTTGTGCTGGTTTGTGCCGCAAAAATAAACTTTTGTGACGCTTTGGTTGCAGAGATATTGTGCGTTATAGTTGCTGCAACCCCGCCCACATTGCACCCCATGTTCCTGAATTTTAAAAACAAACACGCCATTCATTTGTGCCGGGTTTGTGCGGCAAAAATAAACGTTTGTGCCACTTTGGTTGCGGAGATATTGTGCGTTATATGTTGTCAAACCACATTGACTTTACACCTTGTTATTAAAGCTTACATACAGAACCTAAACTCAGCTTGGGTTTCCTTAATGTAAAGCTCCTCCCACTGTACCGGCACTGCACTTCATATTGTACCCTGAAAAAGGCAGCATTGGAGCTCAAACAACTGTTTGCTTGATGGTTTCACTTCTTGCTCAGGGAATCCAGGGTAAATTCATTTTTAACATCTTTAATTTTACTTATTATTAATAATTATTCAATGTATGCAATTGCAATGAAAATAATACATTTGGAATAGATGATTGTGTGTTTGCTGTGTGTATACAAACTATTTTTTTGCAATACTAGCACTAACTAGCAAGACAACCTAATATAGTAGTCAGGTGGCAACACTAGTTGTGTTAATAACTGATGTCCCCATGTACTGTAAACATCCTGTGTTCAGGGTTAGCCAGAATGTAAAATCATTGTAGTAACATGCAGAAATGCTTTAAACCTTTCCTATCTACACACAGGGTAATCAAGGGCATTAGGGTACATTAAACACCTTTTATTCTAGGTATGCACCCAGCAAAATGTGTTTAGAAAATAATGGTGATCTCCAGTGCTCGGGAGCGGAGTCTTTTCAGAATGTGTCACACATGGCAGTAAAAATTTCTGCCTTTGCACACCAATGTGCTGAAGTGACTGTGTGACTATTTTTTTTATTTTCAATGCACCAACAGCATGAGGCCTAAATTCAACACACAACGCATGAGCAGAATTAGCAAAATACGAGTTTACAAAGGTGCACAAAATATGCATCTTTGTAATGCAAATGTGTATATGCACTTACTGTCAGTTCGTACATAATCCGTTTCATGCCTAAGCCTATTTCTGAAATTTGTTGCTTACAAGTTAAAATCCGTATTTTTTGCTAGAAAATTATGTAGAACCCCCAAACATTATATATATATATTTTTTTTATCAGAGAATCTAGAGAATAAAATGGCGATCCTTGCAATATTTTATGTCACACTGTATTTTCGCGGTGGTCGTTCAAACGCATTTGTTTTAGGAAAAAATACACTTTCATGAATGTAAAATAAACAAATCAGTAAAGTTAGCTCATTTTTTTGTATAATGTGAAAGATGATGTTACGCCGAGTAAATAGATACCTAACATGTCACACTTTAAAATTGCGCAAACTAGTGGAATGACAACAAACTATGGTACCTAAAAATCTACATAGGCGGCACTTTAAAAATAAATAACGGTTACCAGGTTAGAGTTACAGAGGAGTTTTTTTGCTACAATTATTGCTCTCACTCTGACGACTGCGGCAATACCTCACATGTGTGATTTGAACACCATTCACATATGCGGGCGCGACTGACGTGTGTGTTTTTGTTGCGTGAGTTCGCAGGGATGGGTGGGCGTTTTCAAAAAAAAAAAAAAAATGTTTTTTCTTATTTTTTTTTAGATCGTCACTCACAAGTTGGGATGAGCTTCGAGTTCGAGTCGAACTCATGTTCGACTCGAACATTGGCTGTTCGCAAGTTCGCCGAACAGCGAACAATTTGGGGTGTTTGCGGCAAATTCGAATGCCGTGGAACACCCTTTAAAAGTCTATGGGAGAAATCAAAAGTGCTAATTTTAAAGGCTTATATGCAAGTTATTGTCATAAAAAGTGTTTGAGGACCTGGGTCCTGCCCCAGGGGACATGGATCAATGCAAAAAAAAAGTTTTAAAAACGTCCGTTTTTTCAGGAGCAGTGATTTTATTAATGCTTAAAATCAAACAATAAAAGTGTAATATCCCTTTAAATTTTGTACCTGGGGGGTGTCTATAGTATTCCTGTAAAGGGGCGCATGTTTCCCCTGTTTAAAACAGTCTGACAGAAAAATGACATTTCGAAGGAAAAAAACCCATTTAAAACTACTCGCGGCTATTGCATTGCCGACAATACACATTGAAGTTCATTGATAAAAACGGCATGGGAATTCCCCACAGGGCAACCCCGAACCAAAAAAAAAAAAAAAAAAAATGACGTGGGAGACCCCCTAAATTCCATACCAGGCCCTTCAGGTCTGTTATGGATATTAAGGGGAACCCCGCGCCAAAAAAAAAACGGCGTGGGATCCCCCCAATAATCCATACCAGACCCTTATCCGAGCACGCAACCTGGCAGGCCACAGGAAAAGAGGGGGGGCGAGAGTGCGCCCCCCCTCCTGAACCGTACCAGGCCACATGCCCTCAACATTGGGAGGGTGCTTTGGGGTAGCCCCCCAAAACACCTTGTCCCCATGTTGATGAGGACAAGGGCCTCATCCCCACAACCCTGGCCGGTGGTTGTGGGGGTCTGCGGGCGGGGGGCTTATCGGAATCTGGAAGCCCCCTTTAAGAAGGGGACCCCCAGATCCCGCCCCCCCCCTGTGTGAAATGGTAAGGGGGTACTTACCCCTACCATTTCACTAAAAAACTCTCAAAAATGTTAAAAATGACAAGAGACAGTTTTTGACAATTCCTTTATTTAAATGCTTCTTCTTTCTTCTTTCTTCCTTCATCTTCTTCTGGTTCTTCTGGCTCTTCTGGTTCTTCCTCCGGCGTTCTTGTCCAGCATCTCCTCCGCGGCGTCTTCTGTCTTCTTCTCCTCGGGCCGCTCCGCACCCATGGCATGAGGGGAGGCTCCCGCTCTTCTCTTCATCTTCTTCTTCATCCTCTTCTCTTCTTTCTTCTTCTCTTCATTTTCTTCTCCGGGCCGCTCCTCACCCATGCTGGCATGGAGAGAGGCTCCCGCTGTGTGACGGCGTCTCTTCGTCTGACGGCTCTTAAATAACGGGGGGCGGGGCCACCCGATGACCCCGCCCCCTCTGACGCACGGTGACTTGACAGGGACTTCCCTGTGACGTCACGGGGAATGCCACAGGGAAGTCCCGTCATGTCCTGTGCGTCAGAGGGGGCGGGGTCACCGGGTGGCCCCACCCCCCGTTATTTAAGAACCGTCAGATGAGGAGACGCCGTCACACAGCGGGAGCCTCCCTCCATGCCAGCATGGGTGAGGCGCGGCCCGGAGAAGAAAATGAAGAAGAGAAGAAGAAAGAAGAGAAGAGGATGAAGAAGAAGATGAAGAGAAGAGCGGGAGCCTCCCCCCCATGCAATGGGTGCGGAGCGGCCCGAGGAGAAGAAGATAGAAGACGCCGCGGAGGAGATGCTGGACGAGAACGCCGGAGGAAGAACCAGAAGAGCCAGAAGAACCAGAAGAAGATGAAGGAAGAAAGAAGAAAGAAGAAGCATTTAAATAAAGGAATTGTCAAAAACTGTCTCTTGTCATTTTAACATTTTTGACAGTTTTTTAGTGAAATGGTAGGGGTAAGTACCCCCTTACCATTTCACACAGGGGGGGCTGGGATCTGGGGGTCCCCTTGACAAAGGGGGCTTCCAGATTCCGATAAGCCCCCCGCCCGCAGACCCCCACAACCACCGGCCAGGGTTGTGGGGATGAGGCCCTTGTCCTCATCAATATGGGGACAAGGTGTTTTGGGGGGCTACCCCAAAGCACCCTCCCAATGTTGAGGGCATGTGGCCTGGTACGGTTCAGGAGGGGGGGCGCACTCTCGCCCCCCCTCTTTTCCTGCGGCCTGCCAGGTTGCGTGCTCGGATAAGGGTCTGGTATGGATTTTTTTGGCGCGGGGTTCCCCTTAAAATCCATACCAGACCTGAAGGGCCTGGTATGGAATTTAGGGGGTCTCCCACGTCATTTTTTTTTTTTTTAATTTTGGTTCGGGGTTGCCCTGTGGGGAATTCCCATGCCGTTTTTATCAATGAACTTCTATGTGTATTGTCGGCAATGCAATAGCCGCGGGTAGTTTTAAATGGCTTTTTTTCCTTCGAAATGTCATTTTGCTGTCAGACTGTTCTAAACACAGGAAACATGCACCCCTTTACAGGCATACTATAGACACCCCCCAGCTACGAAATTTAAATGGATATTACACTTTTATTGTTTGACTTTAAGCATTATTAAAATCACTGCTCCTGAAAAAACGGCCGTTTTTAAAACTTTTTTATGCATTGATCCTTGTCCCCTGGGGCAGGACCCAGGTCCCCAAACACTTTTTATGACAATAACTTGCATATAAGCATTTAAAATTAGCACTTTTAAATGTTAATGTTCGTGTACCATAGACTTTAACGGTGTTCGCGTGTTCGAGCGAACTTTTTTCCTGTTCGCATGTTCTGGTGCGAACCGAACAGGGGTGTGTTCTGCTCATCCCTACTCACAAGGATTCTAAACATCCCTTGCGATAGTAATAAGTGGTGACAGGTACTCTTTATGGAGGGATCGGAGGTCTAAAAGACCCCAAATCTCTCCTTTGCACTTCAAAGTATTCAGATCCTTCAAAACGGCGATTCTGAATATTGTTATTTTTTTTAAAACGGCGCCATTGGCAGCCGAGTAAACCGGAAGTGATGTTGTTTACACATAGGAGACTAGTATGAAGCCGTTTATGGCTTCCTTCCAGTTTCACTCTAGCCGGCGGAAGTGCCGGATCATGGCTCGGGTCTCCCGGTGGGATGGGAGACCTGGGAAGACCGGCGAAAGGCAGCGGGAGGGTGGTAGTCTCCTCCCGGTTCTCCAGATAACAGCCGAGCGGCTTTTAGATACATGAGTTGCTATCCCCGAAGAGCAAACCGCCCGCTTTAAAAACGGTACTGGGGTGATACATGCAGCTGCAGGCATCATCCGGGTGTAAATCCCTAAAGTCGTATGTGCGTACGGTCAGCGCTGTGGGGATAATCATTCTATCACTTTGCAGGCCCAGAATGTATAGCAAACTTTAAATGCATATGTATGTTTAGGCAAATACACATGCGTACATGTGGAAAACGTGCATGATTTGCAGACCCAGATGCACCCTTGTTGCTTTTTCTGTGCACATTTGTTAGCAATGCAAAAACACAGTCCTATATGCAGCTGTGTGCATGCAGCCATGTATTTGCACGTGCAGCATACAGATGCACACAGAAATTAACACTACACAAATTAGTACAAAATGTTTTGCCTGTGTGAATGAGGCCTTAAACAGGGTCTACAATAAATAAATATAAGTGGCTTTTCATAAAATATTGCACAGTTTACACTACATTGACTTAATTTGAAATTCAGTATTATTCCTATGGTAGGACGTATAAAATTTGATATTTAAATTGTTTTATTTCTAAACATGTAAACATGTCTGTGACAGGCCGCAGCATTGTAGATTTTAATGCACTTGCCACATCTGAGCCTCTATTAGCATGCTTTATGTTGCAAGTTATAAGTGCTTGCTTGTGAGTGTGGTAAGCCAAGTTTCAGGAAAAAATAATTATTACAATTATTACAAAAGAGACGTGCACATGCCGTTTCAAAAGGAGGTCATGACTGGCAGCTCCCACACGCAGGAATGACGTCATTGCGGCTCCTGCCAATCACAGCGCCGGAGCCACGATACCCGTAAGTAACTCCAGGACAACATGTCGCTGGCCGGTGCTGTGTACCGGCACCGCAGCGGGGGCTTTGATCCCAGGTGAGTATTACATAATGAGCTTTCGGCTCGCTGAGCCTGGTTAAACCCTGAATGGTTGCTGTACGCACTATGCCAAAAAGCACCTACAGCAGTCGAAGGCAACCAAAGGAATGACCGCATGTAGCTGGGGCGAACGAACATGCTCCAGCCCGTCAAACACACAACACCATATAAAAAGTCCTTTATTGGAAAAAAAAAAACAAAACAGGTTTTTGAAAAATCCTTATTTAACCACCTCAATACTGGGCACTTTCACCCCCTTCCTGCCCAGGCCATTTTTCAAGCTTTCAGCGCTGTCACATTTTGAATGACAAATGCACGGTAATGCAACACTGTACCCAAATGAAATTGTTATCATTTTTTCCCCCCACAAATAGAGCTTTCTTTTGGTGGTATTTGATCACCTCTGCAGTTTTTATTTTTTGCGCTATAAAAACAAAAAATAGCGACAATTTTGAAAAAAAAACCTTATTTTTTACTTTTTGCTATAATAAATATCCAATTTTTTTTTTAAAAAACTAAATTTTTCCAAAGTTTAGGGCAATATGTATTCTTCCACATTTTTGTTAAAAAAAAAAATCACAATAAAGCGTATATTGATTGGTTTGCGCAACAGTTATAGCGTCTACAAAATAGGGGAAGGATTTATGGCATTTTTATTATTATTATTTTTTATTTTTTTACTAGGAATGGCGGCGATCTGCAATATTGCGGTGGGCAGATCGGACAATTTTGACACATTTTTGGGACCATTCACATTTATACAGCGATCCGTACTATAAAATTCCACTGAATACTGTATAAATGTTACTGGTAAGGAAGGAGTTAACACTAGGGGGAGATCGAGGAGTTAATTATGTTCCTAGGAAGTGATTCTAACTGTAGGGGGAGGGGATTCACAAGGGGAGAAGACCGATCGGTGTTCCTCTGTACTGGGAACACACCATCAATCATCTCTCCTCTGACAGGACATGGATCTGTGTGTTTACACACACAGATCCACTGTCCTGCTGTGTTACCGGGCAATCACGGGTGCCCGGCAAACATCGCAGCCGCCGGGCACACGCATCGGGTCTAGAGTTGCTACCTCATCCCTTTAAACCCGAACACCTTTGAATTACACAGGTTTTGAGGCTAATTAAATGCAGATAAGGCACCAAGTGAGTTTAATTACCACCTTAATCAGCCACAGAACCTGTGTAATTAATACTGTGTTCGGGTTTAAGGGATGAGGTGGCAACCATAATCGGGTCCCCAGTGACACAACGGGCGCGCGCGATTGCCGTCGGCAGCGCACACGCGCCCCCTGGTGGGCCAGGAAGGCGAGCCTGGTGGGCCGGGAAGGCGAGAGCGTCATATGACCCCCCCCCCAGAACGAGAACCGCGCCGCCTGGCCGTCATATGACAGCCGGCGGGCAGCAAGCGGTTAAAAAAAAATTCACTAGAGCCAGAGCCAGCTGTGCCCGCCCCCTCCCCGTCTGTTCTTCCAGTCAGCAGTAGAGAATCGGAAAGGGGGGATCCCTGTGGGGGTGGCAAAACTACGCATGTGAAGTAAAACATCATGTACAATATCCACCAAATCTGCACAAACTGCTAACAAATAAATCTAGTTGTATGGAAGATTTAATAACGAGGTGCAAAGTCAATGTGGTTTGACAACATATACCACTCAATATCTCCGAAACCAAAGCGGCACAAATGCGGCACAAACAAATGGTGCCTTTGTTTTTAAAATTCAGGAACATGGGTGCAAAGTGGGCGGGTTTGCAGCAACTATAACGCACAATATCTCCGCAACCAAAGCGGCACAAACATTTATTTTTGCGGCACAAACGCGGCACAAACGAATGGCGCGTTTGTTTTTAAAATTCAGGAACATGGGGTGCAAAATGGGGGCGGGGTAGCAGCAACTATAACAATATCTCCGCAACCAAAGCGGCACAAACGTTTATTTTTGCGGCACAAACCAGCACAAACCCGGCACAAACGAATGGCGCGTTTGTTTTTAAAATTCAGGAACATGGGGTGCAATGTGGGCGGGGTTGCAGCAACTATAACGCACAATATCTCTGCAACCAAAGTGGCACAAACATTTATTTTTGCGGCACAAACCAGCACAAACGAATGGCGCGTTTGTTTTTAAAATTCAGGAATATGGGGTGCAAAGTAGGCGGGGTTGCAGCAACTATAACGCATAATATCTCCGCAACCAAAGCGGCACAAACGTTTATTTTTGCGGCATAAACCAGCACAAACCTGGCACAAACAAATGGCGCGTTTGTTTTTAAAATTCAGGAACATGGGGTGCAATGTGGGCGGGGTTGCAGCAACTATAACGCACTATATCTCCGCAACCAAAGCGGCACAAACGTTTATTTTTGTGGCACAAACCACCACAAACGCAGCACAAATGAATGGCACGTTTGTTTTTAAAATTCAGGAACATGGGGTGAAAAGTGGGCGGGGTTGCAGCAACTATAACGCACAATATCTCTGCAACCAAAGCGGCACAAACGTTTATTTTTGTGGCACAAACCAGCACAAACGCAGCACAAATGAATGGCGCATTTGTTTTTAAAATTCAGGAACATGGGGTGCAAAGTGGGTGTGGTTGCAGCAACTATAACGCAATATATCTCCGCAACCAAAGCGGCACAAACGTTTATTTTTGCGGCACAAACCAGCACAAACGCAGCACAAATCAATGGCGCGTTTGTTTTTAAAATTCAGGAACATGGGGTGCAAAGTGGGCGGGGTTGCAGCAACTATAACGTACACTATCTCCGCAACCAAAGCGGCACAAACGTTTAATTTTGCGGCACAAACCAGCACAAACGCAGCACAAATGAATGGCGTGTTTGTCTTAAAATTCAGGAACATGGGGTGCAAAGTGGGCGGGGTTGCAGCAACTATAACGCACAATATCTCCGCAACCAAAGCAGGACAAACGTTTATTTTTGCGGCACAAACCAGCACAAACGAATGGCACGTTTGTTTTTAAAATTCAGGAACATGGGGTGCAAAGTGGGCAAGGTTGCAGCAACTATAACGTACAATATCTCCGCAACCAAAGCGGCACAAACGTTTATTTTTGCGGCACAAACCAGCACAAACGCGGCACAAACGAATGGCGTGTTTGTTTTTAAAATTCAGGAACATGGGGTGGAAAATGGCCAGGGTTGCAGCAACTATAACGCACAATATCTCCGCAACCAAAGCGGCACAAACGTTTTTTTTTTTTTTGCGGCACAAACCAGCACAAACCCAGCACAAACAAATGGCGCGTTTGTTTTTAAAATTCAGGAACATGGGGTGCAATGTGGGCGGGGTTGCAGCAACTATAACGCACTATTTCTCCGCAACCAAAGCGGCACAAACGTTTATTTTTGCGGCACAAACCAGCACAAACGCAGCACAAATGAATGGCGCATTTGTTTTTAAAATTCAGGAACATGGGGTGCAAAGTGGGCGGGGTTGTAGCAACTATAATGCACAATATCTCCGCAACCAAAGCGGCACAAACGTTTATTTTTGCGGCACAAACCAGCACAAACGCGGCACAAACGAATGGCAAGTTTGTTTTTAAAATTCAGGAACATGGGGTGCAAAGTGGGCGGGGTTGCAGCAACTATAACGCACAATATCTCCGCAACCAAAGTGGCACAAACGTTTATTTTTGCGGCACAAACGCAGCACAAACGAATGGCGTGTTTGTTTTCAAAATTCAGGAACATAGGGTGCAAAATGGGCGGGGTTACAGCAACTATAACGCACAATATCTCCGCAACCAAAGCGGCACAAACGTTTATTTTTGCGGCACAAACCAGCACAAACACGGCACAAACGAATGGCATGTTTGTTTTTAAAATTCAGGAACATGGGGTGCAAAATGGGCGGGGTTACAGCAACTATAACACACAATATCTCCGCAACCAAAGCGGCACAAACGTTTACTTTTGTGGCACAAACCAGCACAAACGCGGCACAAATGAATGGCACGTTTGTTTTTAAAATTCAGGGACATGGGGTGCAAAGTGGGCGGGGCTTGCATTGAATTGAATGTTTAATATCTCAGAAACCGAATCGGCACAAACGCTCATTTTTGCGGCACAAATCAGCACAAACGCGGCACAAACGAATGGTGTATTTTTATTCAGGTTTTACAAACATGGGGTGCCAACTTCACACAGCTCCATAACAAGTGCTTGTTTCCGTGCACCAGCTGCCAATCCCCATTCCTCTAATGCCAATGCGCATGCGCCGAGTCTTAGACAGGAACGAGTGAGGTCCGGGTCAAGCATGTACAATAGCGCATCCATACGAGCGTTAGCGCACACACATCAATAAATCCTGGCACGCGGCGCCCTATTTAAACGTAGAGTCTGCCTAGTGTCAATGCTGGATTGTCTTCATCTTGTCCTTGTGTTCCTGTTTGCTGCCTTGCCTGATTGATCCTGTTCCTGAAAACCCGGCTGTCTCTGACCATTCTCTCTGATCATCGCTGCATGCTTGTCTGCCTCTGCTCCCTGCACCGACCCCGGCTTGGACATATGACCACGGCTCTGCCTTCTGATCTCATACCCTGCTGTTAGCCTGTTGCCAACCTCTGCCTGTCCCCGTCTGCCTTCTGATTGTGTACCCCGCTGCCAGTCTGTTGCCAACTTCTGCCTGTTCCTGACTCTGCAATTGATCCTGATCTGGCTTCCACTGAACAAGTCCGGTAATCGGTGTTTACATCTTCTCAGCAAAGGTTCCTGTATCCCCGACCTTCAGCCTCCTGCCTGCAGGCACCTGCGCCCTTCCGTTGCCCCAGCAGTTCCTGTCTAAACCACCAGGGGTGCTAGGACCGGGACCGTGCAAGAAGCCACCCTCGTCATTTCGGACTCCTCTGTAAGGTACGTGACAGCAGGTGAAGAGAGTTAAAGCAACCTTGACAAGTAAAAAAATAAATATATATTTTTTCTAATTAAATGTTCCTATGTTGAACCCCTTATTAACCCTTTAGTTTTCTCTAATCAGCACTGATTAACCCTATATTCTCCTTCTCTATTCAATTGTAATTTTACTGGTGATTTTTTCTTTTCTATTTTATTAACTAATAGTTAAACTGTTTTTGTATAAGTAGTGAGTGTACAGCTTGTATAACAGTGTACATTTGCTGCCCCCTCATCACACAGTCATTAATAATATCTAAACTGCTGGCAACAAAAGTGAGTACACCCCTAAGTAAAAATGTCCAAATTGGGCCCAAAGTGTCAATATTTTGTGTGGCCACCATTATTTTACAGCACTGCTTTAACCTTTCACAGGTTGCCACTGAAGTCCTCTTCTACTCCTCCATGACGACATCACAGAGCTGATGGATGTTAGAGATCTTGCGCTCCTCCACCTTCCGTTTGAGGATGCTCCATAGATGCTCAATAGGGTTTAGGTCTGGAGACGTGCTTGGCCAGTCCATCACCTTTACCCTCAGCTTCTTTAGCAAGGCAGTGGTCATCTTGGAGGTGTGTTTGGGGTTGTTATCATGTTGGAATACTGCCCTGCGGCCCAGTCTCCGAAGGGAGGGGATCATGTTCTGCTTCAGTATGTTACAGTACATGTTGACATTCATGGTTCCCTCAATGAACTGTATCTCCCTAGTGCCTAAACCTTAGCCACTTCCCGACCGGCTCACACACATATATGGCGGGAGGTTGGCTCTCCTGTGCGAATCGCCGTATATATACGACGGCTCCGTTAAGAGCCATAGCAGGCGTGTGCCACCCATGCCGCTGGCCACCCACGATCGTGGGCCGGAGAGCAAGAACGGGGATTTGTGTGTGTAAACACACAATTCCCTATTCTGACAGAGGAGGAGAGACAGATCGTCTGTTTCTTCCACGTAGGAACAGTAATCTGGCTCCTCCTCTAGTCAGACCCATTCTCTCACAGTTAGAAACACACCTAGGAATTTAACCCCTTGATCGCCCCCTGGTGTTAACCCCTTCCCTGCCAGTGACATTTACACAGTAATCAGTGCATTTTTATAGTACTGATCGCTGTATAAATGTCAATGGTCCAAAAAAAGTGTCTAAAGTGTCCAATCTGTCCGCCACAATGTTGCAGTCCTGCTAAAAATCGTAGATTGCAGCTATTACTAGTAAAAATAATTAAATAATAAAAATTCAATAAAATGCCATAAATCTATCCCCTATTTTGTAGACGCTTTAACTTTTGTGGAAACCAATCAATATATACTTATTGCGATTTTTTTACCAAAAATGTGTAGAAGAATACATATTGGCCTAAACTGCTGAAGAAATTTGTTTTTTTTTTCAATTATTTGGGGGGATATTTATTATAGCAAAAAGTAAAAAATATTGTTATTTGTTTCAAAAGTGTCGCTCTTTTTTTGTTTATAGCGCAAAAAATAAAAACCTCAGCGATGAGCAAATACCACCAAAAGAAAGATCGATTTGTGGGAAAAAGCATGTCAAGTTTGGGTACAGCGTCGCACGACCGCGCAATTGTAGGTTAAAGCAACGCAGTGCTGTATCGCAAAAAATGGCCTGGTCATTAAGAGGCAAATCCTTCAAGGGGCTGAAGTGGTTAATCAATAGCCTTAAAACTTTGCACAACCGATTCATTACTATAGTGTCATAATTTATTGAATGTTTATCTGCTCTATCCATATATTACACAAGCATGGCATTGTTTTTTTTTGCGTTTGCAATATTATTGTCATACGGGTGGGACATTCACTCTTGGAAATGCAGAAGTGAAAGACAATGGGTTTTACATCCTAGCAACAAGGCAGGTTGCTAACTAGGAATTTTCACGTCAGGATTCGGAGGGGACACAAATGGTCTACAGGTATGGCAATAATATTGTTGAACATTTTACAAAATGTCACAGTTTTTTAAAGTTCTCAGGGGCTCCTTGACTGGAAAACGTAAATCTAGCCTTTAAGACTTTTTTTTTTTTGGAGGGGGGGTCCACACAGGGGATTTTTTTTTTATAAAACATAGAGAACAATAGAGTGTAGAATGTAGTAGCGATTAGTTGATAATAGGAGCACAATACCCCCAAATCTGAGTAATGCATTTGATACTACATGCATCTACAAGTGTAGCAATCACTAGTGAGCGATAATGAATGATGATCACTATAGCAAAAATTGCCCATGTACCTGTATCTGTACACTTTACTGCATGTCTATAAGACACTGTACATAGACACCTGTACGTAAAGTCCCCCTTCAAGGAGTATTGCTGGCCTACTTAAGTCATTCTGATTGCCAACACATTACTGTGCCTTATTGGATATAATCTAAAAGCTCCATCTGCTTATGAAGACCATCAGGCCTGCAACCTGGACATTGCTGTTGTTAGTATTTAAGGGCCCATATCCTATCCTTGTTCTGTCTGATCTCTCATTAAGATTTAAAGCTTGAATAGGAAGGCCTGGGTTTCCCAATTTAGTGTGGTAACAATCTGCATTTAATAGCAAAGTCTTTACTGACCTTACAGGTTATACTCCAGTGGGTATTCCATTGTACATATACAGTATGTATATTGTGCTTTTATACTGTTGACCAATTATTAAGCTGTCTTGTTTGGATGAATTCCTCTTCCGAGTTTTGGGCTATTATCCAGAACTAATATAAACATATTTGACTTGTGTGAAGTGTTATTTAAAGGTGTCTGCAAAAAGATGTCTGAACCCAGAGCGCCAGGTGGGTTGGAAGGTTTACAGGGTCAAGGCGAAGCAGACGAACAGGTAAATTCCAGCAGACCTCAAGGAGACCGTGCTACATTTGAGGGCTCATCCGGGATTTGTTCTTCAACCGGCCCTAGTCAACTTAGGTAAGACCCACGATCCACGTGGGAGGCAGCTTCTGCGGCTTGGGGCAGAGCCCAGGGAGCTCCAGTGGAGCGAATCACTGTTCTGGAGGTCTCAGAAAGTGAATGCACGGAAAAGGAGATTCGATAGTGGGTGAGAGCTCTAGCCCCAGGGCAGAGGGCCTACATTGTGGATGTAGAAGTTGAGTACCCTCTCGACCAAATCAGGGTACTGCTGGAGTGGCAGGAAGAGATACCTGTTTGCTTTCAGGAGAAAGAAGTGCATCTAGCTGAAGGGGTTTGCCTGGGTGATCCCACTGAAAGTGGGGGGAGAGCTTGTTGAGAGGCAGCCATCTTTGCAGGCCCAGGAAAAGTGCCTAGGACCTGTTGGGATGGACTCTTTTGAGGCCAGTGCCCTTTCTGTTTCTTTCTACACTGACATGAGCCGGCTAGTTGACAGCTTAGTGAAGAATGGGTCCAGAAATGCATATCAGAGCTATCGGAGACTCAGATTTTTCTGAAGGCAGTTGCCAACCCCTGCCTGAGAGGATGAGTTTGAGACCTGGATGAGTGAGGCCATCCAGGCTTTGGAGGAATGGAGTGTTCCAGAGGCTGTGAAACAATAGCGGCTCAGTGAGAGCCTTTGAGGCCCTGCTGCCAAAGTAATCCATAACTTGAGAATGGGAAAGAGAGCCTTCGTTGCTATGGACTACACAGATGTTTTGTATGCTGTATTTGGAAGAGTTGAAACAACTGCAGATCTACTGTACAAGTTTAATCATACTCATCAACAAAAAGGAGAGAACCTCTCTGGATACATCTGCCGCGTGGACAGAATGTTGCACCAGATTATCCTTAAAATGGGTATCAACCCCAAGGACGCTGATCAAACTTGTTTAGCTCGGGTCTTGCAAGGGGCTCAGCCAAACCATCCCATTGTCTTTAAGTTATTACTGAAAAGAACACAGGTGGTCCCTACATATCCTGAATTGATGAGAGAAGTGCGGGAAGAGGAAGCTCTATTGGAAGAAAAGAGTCAAAGAACAAGAGAATTGAGCGCTATTGCCACTAAAAGGGAGAAGGTAGTTGCTCAAACTGTCCACGTTGAAACAGGTTTCTCAGATGAGGACAGTGAAACTGAGTCAGAGCAGACTAAGCTGGCCATTCGTGATACTTTACTAACAAGCCAGTGGGAGAACTCGGACCAGCTGAACTAATGACCCAAGTAGCTCAAGCCCAAACTCAGATGTATCATGCTCTAATGCGAGTAATGGAAACTCAAGCGAAGGCTCAAGAACAAGGATTTCACCAAGGAGGGCTAAAGCTCCCAGAGTGCGAGAAAAGAGATGTTATGTATGTGGAGAAGTTGGACACTTTCAGGCCAAGTGCCCCAAAGCTGGAATCAGCCCACAATTGCTCACGGAAGTTTTAAAAGCCTTACAGAAGGTGCTCTTCCAAAAGCTGGTGGAAAACTTCAGGGGACCTCAGTGAAGGAGCTAGTTAAGAGTCCCGGGGAAAAAAAAAAAAAATCGCACTCCAGAGCTAAGAAAGTATCAAAGAACAGAAAGAAACAAAAGTTGTCTGTTACCTCTTCCCTCACCTTGCCTGTAAAAAAGAAAAATGGGCCCACAGGGAAGGAAAGATGGACGCAAGAAATCAATGCACACCTTGCTGATTGAGTTGTTAAACAGTCTCCGCCACCCTCAAGCAGTCTAATTAGGGCTCAAACTATAGTCACCAGCTGCAAATCTGTCAAAGAACTTGGTAGGGCCTTCTCCGATAGTTTTGTTACAAGTAGAGGGTATTTATAATCAAGCTTTACTAGACAGCGGAGCACAGGTGACTCTGCTGTATCAGGACTTCTATAAACAAGCACTTAAGGCACATCCCTTTGTGTAAGCTCGAAGAGTTGGAGAACTGGGGTATAGTTACCCAAAAGTGCCCCTATGATAGATATATCCCTATCAAAATAACCTTTGATCCTTCCTTGGCTGGGAAGCCAGAGACTTTCGACACTTTGGCGGTTGTCTGTCCTCGACCCCCTGGTGCCAGCCAAAGTTCCTTGCTGATAGACACCAACACCAATCTAGTGAGAAGATTACTCACACCATTGGTCCTGGAGGGTGCTCCGGTAGGGAAGATCCATCCTCAGTTGAGGCAAGCTTTTCAGCATGTGTTACAAGAAAAGAAGGCCCCAGTCGAGGGAGTAGGAAGACTGTGGAAACATAGGAAAAAGTATTGCAGCCTGGTAAAAGAACCAGCATGAAAGCCACTGTTAAACTATCATGGGATCAACTGGGTCCTTATGTGGTGGTGGAAGCTGATCCTTTGGAGGAGGATAGCCTTATAGAACTGGTTCCATAAATTGTGCCCACTAGGGCCTTTTTGAGGAGTGGGGGAAGATTTCCTGTCAGTGTAAGAAATGTCACCAGTTACCCAATGAGCCTAAAGCCTCGTATGGTGATTGGGAAAGTGAGTGCTGCTATCCCAGTGACGGGGGATGATTTAATTTGGAAGGGAAATGGGAGAGAGACTACTATCCAGTGCCCTAATTTGTCCCCCAAATGGGAAGAGAGGATCAAAGCTCAGCTAGCTCGATGGGAGAAGATGTTCTTCAAGGATGACTTTGATGTGGGTTGTGCCAAGAGTGCTCAAGACCAAATTCGGCAGTTTTCGGAGTGAAGACAAGCCTTTCAGAGAAAGAGCTAGACGAATCCCTTTGTGTGACCTGGAAGACCTTAGGGAGCAGTTGGCTGAATTGAAGAAGTCAGGAGTTATTAGAGAATCCCAGGAGCTCTTATACTTCCCCCATTGTAGAAGAGCGAAAGAAAAATGGGTCCCTCCAGATGTGTATTGACTACAGAACTGAATCGGAAGGCTATCCCAGATCAGTACACAACTCCTCGTATAGAAGAGGTCCTGCAATGCCTCTCAGGAGCTATATGGTTCAGTGTCCTGGATCTGAAGAGTGGATACTATCAGATACCCAAGAAGGGGAGGACACCTGTAGGAGAAAAGAGGAATGCTGCATTCCTCTTTTCTCCTATAAGTGTCTTCCCCTTCTACAGTACATTTTGGGTGGCTAAACACCCCTTCCCCCTTGACACTTGGAGTCAAGATATGAGCTGAGAGCTGTTTTTTGCTATATTCTAGAGTCTATTATCTTCTGTTTCTATGTATAGACATTACTTTACAATCTATACTGCACTTGTAGGTGATGATTGGGCCATCCTGATGCAGGATGCACTACCTGCTAGGATGGCTAATCCCCTGCAATAAAGACAACTCCTATGACATAAAATGGAATGATATATATGCCCTTCTTTAAGAATTTAAAAGAATTCCAAGATCGTCACTGATGCTAATTCAGTTATCGCTAATGGAGACAGACTGTAGACACTTGAGTTGCACCACAACATCTTACGGCTCTGAAAAATTTTCCTTGAAATTATTCATTAACTGTTCTTTTTTACCTTTTATGCAATAATTTATACTTTATTATTCTTTGACAGAGCTTGGCACCCAACACTGTATATGTCTCTTTATGTATTATCTGTCCCTTCTCTCCTCTCTGGGTCCCATCTTGGATTCTCTGGCCGGCCGATCCACCACGGTGTGGAGCCTTCCACACTAGCTTGTCTCCTTGGCAGGGTGGGGAGGCATAGGGCCCTGTGCTTCCCTTTTTCACCCACTAGGTGACGGGACCACCTGGTTTGTACTGTCCCTGCCAGCGGCGTTCTGAATCACTTCCAGAAAGTGTGACAATGCCCGTGCGATGCTTCGCGTGTGTGCATGACGTCATGACGTCACGACGTCACGTACTTACGACGAAGATGACGTGGTACCGGGATTACCATCCTCCGGAACGCCGGGGGAGCCCCGCGTAGAGTGCCACTGTTGCGGCAATATCCCTGTCCTGGGCGGAGTGTGGGGCGGATTACAAACACCTGGGATGTGTCGAGGCAGCCAATCAGCATCAAGCTTACATTATACAAATTGATGGAATACTCAAGGGATCCTCAGTTGACTCTGGGTTTTCCATCAGGATGGCCTTTATCCGCGAGCATCCTGCAGATAGGTAATTTGCTTATATTGTGACAGGTTTGATCCCGCAGTGCATGGTTCACCCTGTGGGTCCCCTTCCTTATGCCACTTCATTACATTCCTGATTATTCTTATATTATGGATTTGTCTGTTTCATTTGCCCTCATTAGTAAATTCATTATTCTGGAATCTTCATATCAAGAATTTTCCTTGGAAGATTCTTTAGAATTATTGAGGTAAAATTGGCTCTATTTCACCTCATCACGTTGTTGAGGATAGCACACTGTCACCCTTATCATGCTCTGTCTCCGTCTGTTCACATACCCCATGTCCTTGGTATGGCTTTGCTTTGAGTTGTTTCATTCATTTTGTTTCACATCATATATTCAATTTTTTTTTTTTGTCCTCACTACTTCTGTTTCCTCTCACCCATCTCCTACATATTTCACCGATTTCCAGCTGTCCCTGTTCACTTTTCCATACCCAACTTCACTTGCCCATCACTCACTCATTCTTTAATTTATCTTGGACGGGCTGGGGGCCTTCTAGGAGGTTTTTTCTCCCCCCCCTTTCCTCGCGTTTTTTGGTTCCCTCCACACACCACACTCATCCATTTTCAGTCCTATCCATTGGAATTTTCTGTCTTTCTACTCCCAGTCCACATCGTCCTCTGCTTTATTGCAACTTCTTTTATTCTCCCCACACTGTCACCATGCTGTCACGCAACCTTTCCTAATTCACTCCCACTTCATACTCACAGCAGTCAATTTCCAACCCTCCCTTGGTACTACAATCAACTTTCTCAATTCATGTAACAATTGTTACAAACATTCTTATAATTTATAATTATCATCATTACCTTTATTGAAACTATAACATTCATAAGCAGCTTGCTTCTTAAAGATATTTAGCTGTACGTCCTACTATATCCAAACAAATATTTTCGTATTGAGTTTATGAAATTTCCTATTCAGGTCTGGTATGGATTTTAAAGGGAACCCGTGCCAAAATAAAAATACAATGGCATGGAGTCCCCCCAAAAATCCATACCAGACCCTTATCCGAGCACGCAACCTGGCAGGCCGCAGGAAAGGGGGGACGAGAGAGTGACCCCTCCCCCTCCTGAACCGTACCAGGCCACATGCCCTCAACATTGAGAGGGTGCTTTGGGGTAGCAGCCCCCCAAAGCACCTTGTCCCCATGTTGATGGGGAGAAGGGCCTCATGCCCACAACCCTTGCCCGGTGGTTGTGGGGGTCTGAGGGCGGGGGGCTTATCGGAATCTGAAAGCCCCCTTTTACAAGGGGACCCCCAGATCCCGCCCCCCTGTGTGAATTGGTAATGGGGTACAAATGTACCCCTACCATTTCACAAAAAAAGTGTCAAAAATTAAAAAAAACACAAGAGACAGTTTTTGACAATTCCTTTATTAATTTCTTCTTCTTTCCCCGCTTCTTCCTCCATCTTCTTCTTCCCCCGCTTCTTCCTCTGGTCTTCTCTTCCGGCATCTTCCTCAGGCTTCTTCTCCGCTTCGTCCTCCGCACGATCCGCCTCAGTGGGAGTCTTCCGCTGTGTGACGCTTCTGTTGAGGTGACAGTTCTTATATAACGGAGGGCGGTGACCCCGCCCCCCTCTGACGCACAGGGACTTCCCTATGGCTTTCCCCGTGTTGTCAGAGGGGGTGGGGTCATCCGTCCACTGAGGCGGATCGTGCGGAGGACGAAGTGGAGAAGAAGATGCCGGATGAGAAGACCGGAGGAAGAAGCGGAGGAAGATAGAGGAAGAAGCGGGGGGAGAAGAAGACAGAGAAAGAAGAACACTGAAGGAAGACCAGAAGAAAGAAGATGGAAGAAGAATCGGGGAAAGAAGAAGAAATTAATAAAGGGGAAAGAAGAAGAAATTAATAAAGGAATTGTCAAAAACCGTCTCTTGTCTTTTTTAACATTTTTGACACTTTTTTTGTGAAATGGTAGGGGTACATCTGTACCACATTACCAATTCACACGGGGGGGCTGGGATCTGGGGGTCCCCTTGTTAAAGGGGGCTTCCAGATTCCGATAAGCCCCCCGCCCACAGACCCCCACAACCACGGGCAAGGGTTGTGGGGATGAGGACCTTCTCCCCATCAACATGGGGACAAGGTGCTTTGGGGGTCTACCCCAAAACACCCTCCCAATGTTGAGGGCATGTGGCCTGGTATGGTTTAGGAGGGGGGGTGCTCTCTCTCATCCCCCCTCTTTTCCTGTGGCCTGCCAGTTTGCATGCTCGGATAAGGGTCTGGTATGGATTTTTGGGGGGATCCCACGCCATTTTTTTTTAAATTTTGGTGCAGGGTTCCCCTTAAAATCCATACCAGACCCTTCAGGTCTGGTATGGATTTTGAGGGGGCCCCCATGCCATATTTTTTTTAAATTTTGGCGCGGGGTTCCCCTTAATATCCATACTAGACCTGAAGGGCCTGGCATGGAATTTAGAGGGACCCCCCTTTTTTTTTTTAATTTTGGTTTGGGGTTCCCCTGTGGGGAAATTCCATGCCGTTTTTATCAATGAACTTTTATGTGTATTGCCAGGACCGACAATTCATTATAGCCGGCGCTAGCGATAGTACTTTTAAATTACTTTTTTTCCTTTAGAAATGTCATTTTGCACTCGGACTGTTCTAAACACGGGAAACATGCACCACTTTACAGGCATACTATAGACACCCCCCAGGTACGAAATTTAAAGGAATATTACACTTTTATTGTTTCACTTTAAGCATTATTAAAATCACTGCTCCTGAAAAAACAGCCGTTTTTAAAACTTTTTTTTGCATTGATACATGTCCCCTGGGGCAGGACCCAGGTCCCCCAAAACTTTTTTATGACAATAACTTGCATACAAGCCTTTAAAATTAGCACTTTTGATTTCTCCCATAGACTTTTTTAAAAGGTGTTCCGCGGCTTTTGAATTTGCTGCGAACACCCCAAATTGTTTGCTATTCGGCGAACGGGCGAACAGCCAATGTTCGAGTCGCAGCCTCACTCCTCCTGAGAAGAATTATCCGGTGCACAAGTTGGAGTTCCTGGTCCTCAAGTGGGCTGTAGTAGACAAGGTTTACATATATAGGGCCACATTCCTGGTAAAGACAGATAATAATCCTCTGACTTACTTGCTGTCCACTGCCAAACTGGATGTCACTGGTCACCGGTGGTTGTCTGCCTTGTCTGAGTTTCAGTTCAGTCTGAAATACCGGCCAGGGTTGGGAAACCGAGACACTGATGCTCTTTCCTGAAGACCTTTTTGCCACAGATGCTGGGCAGAAGAGTGAGTGCACAGTGAGCGGAGACAGACCTATCATCCTCCTGCTCAGTGGAGATCAGCGCATAGATCCCTGATGAGCAAAGCAAGTCTGCTGGGCCGATCGCCCGTGTGAAAGGACCCTAATGAGGTCACAGTCAGCAATAATTCCTCTCCACTCCATTGATGATGTTGTGGAAAATTTTATTAATGTATGTTGTCAGATGCCCCCCAGTGTCAGTTTTGCTGCAATACTCTCATGTGAGGGTATTCGCACATAAAAACGCTGGTGGAAGACCATTGGATGCTTAAACCTTCCCGTGGACACGGCGGATCTGTTTGCTCTTTTAAGGATGTCTGTTTATGCCTCTCCAAGGGACTGGCCACTCCATGGCGACTGCATTTCAACTCCTAAGTAAGCAGGTATGCGTACTTTGGGAACCATAGCATAACCATACAATATTATGGCCCACTGGGCCATGGTTTAGTACGGTTCGCATCACTGGGAGCAGTGGGAGTGTGCACACGGTTGTGTTCAAAACCATGTGCTTGCCGCATGGTTTTGCACACCACCGTCTGCACACATCACTACTACATTTCTATTTGATTATATGCATGTGTGTCATTGGTTCTTTTGAATGAATACAAGTGTCTGATTGGCTGATTCTGAAGTCAGTAGCCTCTTTTGTTATCCATGTGTTTAGTATAAATAAAAGCCACTTGGCTACCTGTTCAGGATTTTATACTGAGCTTGAGGTGACACCAACGTCTGTTTATGTTACTTGGAAAGAAAGAAAGGCACGCTTTCCTGGCATTATATAAGAGAGCTTTTTGTGCTTTTAAGCGCAAAGAAATTATATGCTTATAGAGAGAAGCTTAGATTTTCCTTGACATTAATGGCGGGCCAGAAAGGAAGCCAACAGATCTTCTTAATTCAGCGGACCTCGAGGGGGAAGAGACCTCCAAAACCAGACCAGCAAAGGCCGGCCTATGGTAAGACAACCATACTTCAAGTTTTTTAAACATTTTTGCTGTTCTGTGTTTGGGATCTTGATTCTCTGTCTGCTGTATGATCTACCAGGCAAAGAACCTTATGTTTTTTTGTCGCTCTCTGTATAATGACGGGACTTTTATTGTAGGGTATACTTTTGTCATTTAATGGAAAGAACAAAAAATGGGAAAGGGTTATACCTATAATTCCCAGGAGTCCCAGATTGGGTTAAGCATATGGACGTGTGTACCACACAAAATCATAAACCTGTAGCTGGAGACAAGCCAAATACCTGCTGCGATTAAATTAAGTGCAGGTGCGCTCCCCTAGAACATAGCATAAATGAAAAAACAAAAGACCAGAGGGTCAAAAAACAGGGTCAGTCAAAGAGGAGCACACTGGCTATCAGTATAAATTGGAACAGTTTATTAGAAATGAGAAAATAAAACAGTTTCCACCCACATTATAAAAAATGGAAAAAATGGAAATGCAAGAACGGGTGAAATAGTAAGTTAGATATAAATACTTATCTAAGTAGACAGTGATTTTAACTCCTGCAATAGAGTACTACTGGTTCAGATAATGGCCAGAAGACATTTGGGGAAAGCAAATATCACATATATAGATACAGGTCCCCAAGGTCAAATATAATCGCTTATGAGGGACACCTAAGGTTCCAAAAATACTGCTAGGTTACACTCATTGTTCAGGCCTACAGGCTGAAGGCTCTTTAAAGTGGTGTTCCGGCCGAAATTATACTTTTTAAATAAAAATATCCCTATAATACACAAGCTTAATGTATTCTAGTAAAGTTACTCTGTAAACTAAGGTCTGTTTTGTTAGTTTATAGCAGTAGTTTGTTATTTTATAAACTTACAGCAGGCCGTGGCCATCTTAAGTGTGGGCATCTGAAGCCAGACTGTATTTCTTCCTGGATCTCATCCTTGCAGATCTCGCACATGCTCAGTGCAGCACAAGCAGTGTAATAGGTTTCAGGTCAGGTTTCCATAGCAACGGCAGTTTCAGAGGAAGTTGCCGCCCCTTCCCAGAAGGCATTGCAAACAGGAAATGATGCGATGGGCCGCGGCCAGGGAGGAGGAAGTGAAAAATGAATACAGCAGATATACAGTATGTGCTGAGAGGTGCCCCTCTTCTGTTGAAAAAAGGAACTCATAAATTGAAAGCAATTATTTGACAACATGAACTCCAAGAGTTCCAGAATGAACTCATTTTGGGCGGCCAGGAGGGGGTAACTCCTATCCAGGAAGTGACTTACCGCGCGGAGGCCTCACTCACGGGGAATCGACGTGTAGAGGGATTCCACGTCGATCCCGACAAGGAGAGCCCCCGCGGGGCAGTACACTCCCTGGATACATTTCAGTACGTCCCTCGTGTCCCTGACGAAGGATGGCAATTCACTCACTAGTGTCTTAATCATAACATCTGCGTACTTGCCTATCCGTTCTAGGGGTCCTTTTATAGCAGAAACAACGAGTCTGCCTGGTGGGTCCATGAGGGATTTATGCAGCTTGGGAATAACATAAGATGGGCGTGTTATATTCCCTTACCATCAGATAATGGAGTTCTTTCTTGGTAATAAGGTTACTTTCTGAGGCAAACGATAATTTCTCATTGAGTGTTTGGACAATCCTAGGAAATGGATTATCTGCGAGTTTGCGATAAGTGGTGGTATCTTTTAGTTGACGCATTACTTCTTTCTCATATTTGTCTCCCATTAAGAGAACTATATTTCCACCATTATATTTCACCCGCCTCATGAAGTTCCTTTAGAGCCTGTATCTCCCCACTTGTTAGATTATCAATTCCTCTCCATCCCCAATTAATCTTGCCCAGATCTTTTTGTACTAGGTCTAAGAACAATTTGATCCATTTGTTTTTAGAAATGGGGGGAATCTTAAGGGATTTGATCTTTAAATTTGAGGGTCTGTTGGTCATATCCATGTGAATGGAAGCCTCCTGGTCACTGTCAGTCTGGATTTTCATTCAATAACGCTATGAGGTGCTTCTTTTTCCTGGCATTATATAAGAGAGCTTTTTGTGCTTTTAAGTTTTTTAAACATTTTTGCTGTTCTGTGTTCGGGATCTTGATTCTCTGTCCGCTGTATGAGGTAAGATCTACCAGGCAAAGAACCTTATGTTTTTTTGTCGCTCTCTGTATAATGACGGGATTTTTATTGTAGGTTATACTTTTGTCATTGTAAGTAGGTCTATTAATTGGGGAATCACCTATATTTAAATCCTCTATAGGTCCCATTTAATACAAACCTAAAGTGAATGTTGTGTATGACTGAGCAGGCTGTGTAATTGTATGCTGTGTGATATGTTTGTGATGTATATGAGAAATAGAAATGGATGAATTGTGATTTTTGACTTTGTATGGGACCAAGACACATGTCATGTTACCCATAAGTGTAAAAATATTTTTAAAGGGTTTGGTTTTAAGTTGAAATGCCTGTTGCATATCCAAGTGCCAATGCAATGTTGGGACATCACAATAGGAGCTGTTTACACCCTGTGGGGGGGTCTCAGGTTTCTAGGTAATAGCATGGGGGGGGGAGTTCTGTTGATTTTCTAACTCTCAGAGTCAAATATTTTGTTGTATTTGGGACAAAAGTGTATTGTTTAAGACGTCTTATTTCATGTTTTATGTCATTTTATGTAACTTTGGCGTTTTTGGATATATTACATAATTGCAAGGTTGGTGGGGTTGGGTGGGGACACCAGTCCATCCAGTTCAGCCTGAGTGAGTGTGTGTCTGCGGTTGTCCCTGTGCATTGTGTCTCATTGAGATGCTCATATTTGTTTAAAGATACCCATATAGCGCCATCGGTTTGCGCAGGGCTCCACACATGCATCTCATGCTCACGTCGGTCCCTGCCCTCGGGGAGCCTGCAGTCCGGGGTGCCCAGTTTGCATTCATGTACTAGGGCCAACAGCCCTGCTCAGGCCGTGTATAATAATCGGAATGCGGGGGTCGATTATGGTGATAAAGGCGCAAACCATAACCGCTCCGAAAGTAAAGCGCAGGGTTCTCTGGATTCAGAGTTCGCCAAAAAAAGCGATTCGAATCGTCATGGGTAATGTGCCGTCCATGCGTTGGAGGAAAAAAAATGAAGCTCCACACCAGTCAGACAGCTGCACTTCACATGAGATCTGGGTTTGGGGCTCAGAACATGAGACCCCTTAACCACTTCAGCCCCGGAAGGATTTACCCCCTTCCTGACCAGAGCACTTTTTACAATTTGGCACTGCGTCGCTTTAACTGCTAATTGCGCGGTCATGCAATGCTGTACCCAAACAAAATTTGCGCCCTTTTCTTCCCACAAATAGAGCTTTCTTTTGATGGTATTTGATCACCTCTGCCGTTTTTATTTTTTGCGCTATACACGGAAAAAGACCGAAAATTTTGAAAAAAAATGATATTTTCTACTTTTTGTTCTAAAAAAAATCCAATAAACTCAATTTTAGTCATACATTTAGGCCAAAATGTATTCGGCCATTTGTCTTTGGTAAAAAAAAAATGTCAATAAGTGTATATTTATTGGTTTGCGCAAAAGTTATAGTGCCTACAAACTAGGGTACATTTTCTGGAATTTACACAGCCTTTAATTTATGATTGCCTATGTCGTTTCTTGAGGTGCTAAAATGGCAGGGCAGTACAAAACCCCCACAAATGACCCCATTTTGGAAAGTAGACACCCCAAGGAAATTGCTGAGAGGCATGTTGAGCCCATTGAATATTCATTTTTTTTGTCCCAAGTGATTGAATAATGACAAAAAAAAAAATTACAAAAAGTTGTCACTAAATGATATATTGCTCACACAGGCCATGGGCATATGTGGAATTGCACCCCAAAATACATTTAGCTGCTTCTCCTGAGTATGGGGATACCACATGTGTGGGACTTTTTGGGAGCCTAGCCGCGTACGGGGCCCCGAAAACCAATCACTGCCTTCAGGATTTCTAAGGGCGTAAATTTTTGATTTTACTCCTCACTACCTATCACAGTTTTGAAGGCCATAAAATGTCCAGATGGCATAAACCCCCCCCCCAAATGACCCCATTTTGGAAAGTAGACACCCCAAGCTATTTCCTTTGAGGCGTGTTGAGTCCATGGAATATTTTATATTTTGACACAAGTTGCGGGAAAGTGACATTTTTTTTTTTTTTTTTTGCACAAAGTTGTCACTAAATGATATATTGCTCACACACAGGCCATGGGCATATGTGGAATTGCACCCCAAAATACATTTAGCTGCTTCTCCTGAGTATGGGGATACCACATGTGTGGAACTTTTTAGGAGCCTAGCCCCGTACGGGGCCCCGAAAACCAATCACCGCCTTCAGGATTTCTAAGGGTGTAAATTTTTGATTTCACTCTTCACTGCCTATCACAGTTTCGGAGGCCATGGAATGCCCAGGTGGCACAAACCCCCCCCCCCCCCAAATGACCCCATTTTGGAAAGTAGACACCCCAAGCTTTTTGCTGAGAGGCATGGTGAGTATTTTGCAGCTCTCATTTGTTTTTGAAAATGAAGAAAGACAAGAAAAAAATATTTTTTTCTTTTTTCAATTTTCAAAACTTTGTGACAAAAAGTGAGGTCTGCAAAATACTCACTATACCTCTCAGCAAATAGCTTGGGGTGTCTACTTTCCTAAATGGGGTCATTTGGGGGGGGGGGTTGCCACCTGGGCATTCCATGGCCTCCGAAACTGTGATAGGCAGTGAAGAGTGAAATCAAAAATTTATGCCCTTAGAAAGCCTGAAGGCGGTGCTTGGTTTTCGGGGTCCCGTGCGCGGCTAGGCTCCCAAAAAGTCCCACACATGTGGTATCCCCATACTCAGGAGAAGCAACAGAATGGATTTTGGGGTGTAATTTCACATATTCCCATGGCATGTTTGAGCAATATATCATTTAGTGACAACTTTGTGCAAAAAAATTTTTAAAAAATTGTCTCTTTCCCACAACTTGTGTCACAATATAAAATATTCCATGGACTCGACATGCCTCTCAGCAAATAGCTTGGGGTGTCTACTTTCCAAAATGGGGTCATTTGGGGGGGGGTTTGAACTGTCCTGGCATTTTATGCACAACATTTAAAAGCTTATGTCACACATCACCCACTCTTCTAACCACTTGAAGACAAAGCCATTTCTGACACTTTTTGATTACATGAAAAAATTATTTTTTTTTTCAAGAAAATTACTTTGAACCCCCACACATTATATATTTTTTTAAAGCAAATGCCCTACAGATTAAAATGGTGGGTGTTTCATTTTTTTTTTTCACACAGTATTTGCGCAGCGATTTTTCAAACGCATTTTTTTGGGGAAAAAACACACTTTTTTAAATTTTAATGCACTAAAACCCACTATATTGCCCAAATGTTTGATGAAATAAAAAAGATGATCTTAGGCCGAGTACATGGATACCAAACATGACATGCTTTAAAATTGCGCACAAACGTGCAGTGGTGACAAACTAAATACATTTTTAAAAGCCTTTAAAAGCCTTTACAGGTTACCACTTTAGATTTACAGAGGAGGTCTACTGCTAAAATTACTGCCCTCGATCTGACCTTCGCGGTGATACCTCACATGCATGGTGCAATTGCTGTTTACATTTGACGCCAGACCGACGCTTGCGTTCGCCTTAGCGCGAGAGCAGGGGGGACAGGGGTGCTTTTTTTTTTTTTTGCTTTAATCTTATTTTTAAACTGTTCCTTTCTTTTTTTTTTTTTTTTATCATTTTTATTGTTATCTCAAGGAATGTAAATATCCCCTATGATAGCAATAGGTAGTGACAGGTACTCTTTTTTGAAAAAATTGGGGTCTATTAGACCCTAGATTTCTCCTCTGCCCTCAAAGCATCTGACCACACCAAGATCGGTGTGATAAAATGCTTTCCCAATTTCCCAATGGCGCTGTTTACATCCGGAGAAATCTAATTCATAAAATGCTCGTAGCTTCCGGTTTCTTAGGCCATAGAGATGTTTGGAGCCACTCTGGTCTCTGATCAGCTCTATGGTCAGCTGGCTGAATCACCGGCTGCATTCTCAGGTTCCCTGTTGAGACAGAAGAGCCAGAGAAAAACACGGAAGACGGTGGGGGGGGCATTCCCTCCCACTGCTTGTAAAAGCAGTCTAGAGGCTAATTGGCCGCTAGGATTGCTTTTACATGAAAGCCGACCGCTGGCTGAAAAGAATGATACCTAAACCTGCAGGCTTCATTCTGGTATAACCACTCAAAGTCGTGAATGGCGTACCTGAAGAAAAAAAATGGTTAACAATAAAGCACAGTAAACGGTAAAGTATAAAAAATTGCATACCTACACTCACAAATATGTTTAATCAAATACTCAAAGGACAATGTTTCCCTGAAGAAATGCTATTGGCCAACATGTCCCTTATTCCCAAGCCTGGCAAAGATCATACCCTACCCCAAAATTTTCGCCCCATTTCGGTTATTAATAACGATCTCAAAATATTTGGGAGGATCTTGGCCGACAGATTGGCCAAAGTTATTACAACCTTGATATCGCCCGATCAAACCGGATTTATCCCATCGAGACAGATTACTGATAATATACGTTTGGCCACTAATATTTTGCAGGACGCCCATATGAACTCTAACTCAGTATTGCTTTTAAGTTTAGATATAAACAAAGCATTTGATAGTGTCCTCTGGACATATTTAGATACAGTGTTGGCCAGATTTGGGTTTAGTGGGGCATTTTTACATGGCTTTAAGGCCCTTTACCATAACCCAAAAACCCGAATTAAACTTCCAGGATGCTACTCAGATTATTTCTCTCTGGGCTGTGGCACTAGACAGGGGTGTCCTTTATCCCCGCTTTTGTTCGCATTGGCTATGGAGCCCCTGTCTAGATCCATCTCTAATGACCCAAACATCAGGGGCTACAGTAAGGGAGATCAGGAATTTAAACTTAGCCTGTACGCAGATGATGTACTACTGTTCATCTCAGACCCCTTAATCTCCCTCCCTAACCTTATGTCCTCCCTTGACTCTTTCCATAAACTATCAGGCCTGAGCGTTAACCCCTCCAAATGTTCGGCTCTACCAATTCACCTTCCGCAACCCCTATTGACCACCCTTACAGAAAAATTTAAATTCTCATGGAACCATATCTCTCTACAATACCTAGGAGTCAAATTGGCCCCCTCTTTAAAACAGTTATACTCATTGAACTATCCCCCAGCTTTCTCCAATGTCAAATACCTGTTAAATCAATGGTCCTCCTATCACATATCATTCCTAGGGAGAATCCAAGCAGTGAAAATGAATATCCTCCCTAAACTCCTATTTCTCTTCAGATCCCTACCTCTATATGTCTCACGATCAATTCTTCAGAGGGTTCAGATAGACCTGCTCAGATTTATATGGCAGAATAAAAAGCCGCGAGTGGGACGGGCACTGATCTATAGAGCCCAGAGGAGGGGGGGATTGGGATGCCCGGATCTATGGAAATACTTCCTGGCATCTCGGCTTACCCAAATGGCGCAGTGGCATTCCTTCCCGACCCGGTGCCATGGCTACAATTTGAGCGGATCTCAATAACTCCATATTACCTCCCTGGCCTTCTCTGGTCCCGCTCAGTCTCTCCTAAAGATATTACCCCATTGAACAATATCGTTGGTCAATCACTTTATCTATGGTCCCTTTACCGTAAAAAGTTCAGGTTGCATTCTGACGTCCCCCTCTTGTCCTCTTTTTTGGGAGAACCCTCATTTCCCCCAGCTTTTCCCTCCAATCTGCCATATCTTAGATGGATTGCATTGGGCTTGGTGGACCTCGCTTCTCTGCTGCAGAACGCCTCTTTCTGCTCCTACACCCACTTGCAGCAGACCTATGGGATGGGTAGATCCGAGTTCCACCAATACTTGCAAATTCGACACTTCTACTCAACTCTTTTGAGGGGTGGGGTGGAGGTGTCGAAAACCCCATTTGAACATCTGTGTGGGGAGGCGGCGAGAGATAGGGGGACAATCTCCGTACTTTATCGATACCTCAATGACCACAACTCCCCTCGAAAGTCGTTGGCGATGGTGGCTTGGGAGGTGGAGTTGGCCCAAGAGATCCCTGACGGAGATTGGCAAGACATGCTAGATAACATGCACAAATGTACACGTTCTGTGTCAAAAAAGGAAACAGTGCTTAAGCTTCACACTAGATGGTACTACACTCCGGAGCGTCTTCATAGGATATATCCCCTGGTCGCTGGCACATGTTTCAGAGGATGCCAGGACAGGGGAACGCTGTTGCATACGTTCTGGAGTTGTAAGGCCTTGGACACTATTTGGCACAAAACTACATCCCTTATCAGACTTCTCTCCGGAATATCACTTACCTTGACATGTCAGATGTGTTTGCTGTTTGCGGAGCTTCCAGATGTTCCCCACCCCTTACAAAAATTAATTCACACACTCTTCAGTGCAATTCAATGGGCAATAGCTTTGAACTGGAAACGCCCCCAGGTATCCTGGTCACAGGTGATTTCTCGTATGGAGTCTATCAGATCTATGGAGAAAATACATCATACTCTCCTAGATTCCATGCCTATATTTGACCGAAAATGGAACATCTGGACAGCTCATCTATTGAGCAACAGACTGGAGGATCCCCCAGATGCTTCAGCTGACCCTCTATAAAATGAGGGTTAGCTTTATTTGTTGAGAACACACTAAGGGGACACCCCAGGGCCTTCACAACATATTAGATCCTTACAATAATAGGCACATTGTGTCTTACTCCCTGACTGTAAACCTATTTTATTAGAAGTACACATCGATCACAATTGTATGATTTTGGTTTTCTCATTTTTTCTTTACTCGTTTGTCTTTCTATTTCCTTTTTATTTAATTATTTTACTACTATTGTTTTATGGGCTCACTTTGTACACTTGTATGAGCTAAGATCTGCACTGTGTGTGATACTTCATTTATCTGTCAAATGCTTTCGTACCATTATGATTCATGTCACTACAGTGCCTGTACACCCAAATGTTATATTTTCCTACAATAAAAACGTTTGAAAACAAAAAATTGCATACCTGAAAAGCAAACATGATAAAACATAATAACAATAAAACATTGCAGAATAGAATACAGTAAAAAAGAGCAGAACAATAGAGAGAGAATAGAGAGAGAGAGAATAAAATTTTTCATTTCATGGATCATCATGGACAACTATTTTTTTTTTATTTTATATTTTTGTTTGTGTTTTTTTTCACATTTTTTTTTACACTTTTTTTTGTATCTAACTTTTATAACTGTAACCGGTTCCAGGTTTGGGTCTCTCAAAATGCGATGTCATCTTGGGAGACCCTGTGAAAGTGTGCCTAGTCTGTGGAATGCTGTACCCTACACTAATACTCAACTAGTGAATGGTAGCGTTCAAAACATTCACCAATGCAAAGACCAGGATTGTCAGGACAGGAGGGACAATAATAGCAGGTGTCACGCCTATATCCGCGCTTGCTGCAGACACGACATCTTTTTTGGGGGGAGTTCGCTGGATAGGGGTACTCGGGAGGACATAAAGAAAATGCCTCTCATGCAGCCGAATGCATTTGGTTGGGGATGTGAATGGGGGAAGTACGGGCGCTGCAGAGGCGGTGAGTTCCCAATTAGGATTGGCGAATGCAGCAGGAAGGGCATTATGGGCACGACGGGCCTGTGTTTGTCTTTTTGGTGGCAGCGGGACACTACTTGTGCTTGCCACCTCACCAGCTTGAACTGCACTTATGGGACTCGCCACGTCACCAAGTGTTACTGCAGTGCTGGTTTGCTTATGACCAGGGTGTACTAGGCCACTGGTGCTTGCCAGTTCACCAAAACGCTACCAAAAAAAACTGTTAGCGATCGCAGGGATCAGGCCTGACTCTGCGAACACTGCAGTTATGCGTTTAGTGTTTTGTAAATGACAGTGATCGATCGATACTGCACTTGGGTGGGCTGGGCCGGGCCAGGCGGAGGGGCAAAACGCAGGTGCTAGCAGGTATCTGGACTGATCCCGCTAACACTGCGTTTTTGGGAACCCTAAACTGCTGGGGACGCCAGTATAGATCTGATCGGATCAGATATTGATCCGTTCAGATACTATACCACTAAGGGAGGTGTACGGTGCGTGCGTGGGTGTTAGCGGTACTGGCGCTAATCTGACGCTGCCTGGGGCTGGTGCTTGCCAGTTCACGAAAACGCTACCAAGAAAACTGTTAGCGATCGCAGGGATCAGGCCTGACTCTGCGAACGCTGCAGTTGTGCGTTTAGTGTTTTTTAAGTGACAGTGATCGATCGATACTGCACTTGGGTGGGCTGGGCTGGGCCGGACGGAGGGGCAAAACGCAGGTGCTAGCAGGTATCTGGGCTGATCCCGCTAACACTGCGTTTTTGGGAACCCTAAACTGCTGGGGACGCTAGTATAGATCTGATCGGATGAGATATTGATCCGTTCAGATACTATACCACTAAGGGAGGCGCATGCTGCGTGCGCTAATCTGACGCTGCCTGGGGCGACGCATATCACCGCCGGGCGATCAGGGGGCTAAACCTTTATTCGGTAATAAACGGCGGGTTCCCTGACACTATAAAAAATAAACGAACTAACCAGCGTCACCCGTAACGGTTATACGGTGATCAGTGGTGAAAGGGTTAACTAGGGGGCAATCAAGGGGTTAAAACATTTATTAGATAGTATATGGGGGTCCCTGTCGCTATAAAACGCTGACGGCGAACCTAAATATTTACCTCCCTAACTGGCGTCACCAGTGACACTAATACAGCGATCAGAAAAATGATCGCTTGGCGACACTGGTGACGGGAGGTGATCAAGGGGTTAAAACTTTATTAGGGGGGGTTAGGGGGTACCCTAGACCTAAAGGGGGCTAAACCTAACTGCCCCACCACACTAACTGTCACAAACTGACACCATGCAGTAATCAGAAAAAAAAAAAAAATAAAAAAAAAAACACTGCTTGGTGTCAGTGTGACGGGGGGAGGGGTGATTGGGGGCGATCGGGGGGCGATTGGGGGGGATCGGGGGTGTTATGTGTGCCTGGGCATGTTCTACTGTGTGTGTGTGTTCACTCACTGTGAAGTCTTCTCTCCTCGGCGCCGGAACGGAAACTGCCGAGCCGAGGAGAGATGACATCACATCCTCTGCCTGTGTGTACTATACACAGGCAGGTGATGTTTCTCATTGGCTGGGAGCGATCGCGAGGGGGGCCACGATCGGATGGCCTCCCCCTCGCCTCTCAACGCTCCCAGCCAAAAGCCGACCGCCGCTGGCACCGGGGGGGGTCCGATCGGACCCCCCGCCCGTGGGAAGGCAATCACGTACCAGGTACGTGATTTTGCCTGCCCGTGCCATTCTGCTCACGTATATAGGCGTGAGGCGGTCGGCAAGTGGTTAAAGATTGGCAGATATGGTCAGAGTACAGTAAGGTGTATTCCTTTGGAAGGTACTTTTGATGTCTGGAGGTACGAGACCCCAGAATAAAAATACCTTGGAAGTAGTTCAGCTGTGGCTTCAGAAATCTGTAATGAGTGAGTTGATGGATGCGTAGTACACGTTTGTGTGATTAAAAATATACAGGCCTGTTTTTGAACTTTGTGTGGCTGGTCCATGCAAAGATTTTGAGATGCTCTCGTGCTTTTCAAATTGTATTCTTTTTCTATCGCTAAAAGAGTGAAGGCAGGATTCCATCCGCTGTGTTTGGGTGGAATTGCTATTTTGGTTTATAGAGACACTGTTTCCTTTTAAGTAAATTCAATCTTTTCATTTTTTTGTACTTTTAAAACGGTGTGTGTTTTTGTTTTTGATTGTTTGTGGCCTGCAGTGGAAGGGAAAGACTTTGGTTGACCTCCTTCAGCCGTCTTTTTGCAGGAGTTTCAGTTTTTGGCTTTTGTTACACTGTTGTGTGGTATTTCGTTCTCAAAACTTGTGGTTTGACTTCCCAGGGGATATGTGAGTCAAGGAGGATTCCCTCCTATTTGCAATATGGGGGTTTATTCCACCCACTCCTGGACAAAAGTTTTATTTGTTGATGTTTAGCCATAAATTTTTCTAATGTCTTGATAGACAAAATATGAAGCTGTTCAAGGCTTACCCTCCCCCTCCCTCTTCCTACTCAGGTGTGCAACAGGAAGTAGGTGGGAGGGGCTTGGGGTCTTTTGACGTGTGTTTGGAAGGACGAAATCATTTTGATTTTTAAATTAAATTAAGGTTTATACTGTAATACAATTTTGGGTAGAGAGCTAACAGGAGGCATCCAAGTTATTGTTGTAATATCTAGGTACAGATAGAAGCCATAAGATTGTTTTTGTTTTGAATAAACGGAGGATTTCATGGTGTTTTTGTAGTTGTCTGACGAACACGTTTAGAAGGCTGTATATCGTGAGACTGGTCGGGCCGTGTATAATAGTCAGAATTCCAGTGCGCGATTGTATTAGCATAAACATGAGGAGTAGTACGCTAACAGCCCCGCTCAGGCCGTGTATAATAATCGGAATGCGGGTGTCGATTATGGTGATAAAGGCACAAACCATAACTGCTCCGAAAGTAAAGCACAGGGTTCTCTGGATGCAGAGTTCACCAAAAAAAAGCGATTCGAATCATCATGGGTAATGTGCCGTCCATGCCTTGGAGGAAAAAAATGAGGCTCCACACCAGTCAGACAGCTGCACTTCACATGAGATCTGGGTTTGGGGCTCCGGACATGAGACCCCTTAAAGATTGGCAGATATGGTAAGAGGGTACAGTAAGGTGTATTCCTTTGGAAGGTACTTTTGATGTCTGGAGGTATGAGACCCCAGAATAAAAATACCTTGGAAGTAGTTCAGCTGTGGCTTCAGAAATCTGTAATGTTGAGTGAGTTGATGGATGCGTAGTACACGTTTGTGTGAATAAAAATATACAGACCTGTTTTTGAACTTTGTGTGGCTGGTCCATGCAAAGATTTTGAGATGCTCTCGTGCTTTTCAAATTGTATTCTTTTTCTATCGCTAAAAGAGTGAAGGCAGCATTCCATCTGGTTGTTTTTATTTTTTTCATTTTCGTTTTTGGGAACTATGAAATCTCCCCCACATTTGTATCTAAATGTTTGTCTCATGTTTTAGTCGTTTGTATGTAGTAACATGTTTGAACCAACCGCGACAGCCCTCTTACGTGTCGCGGCTGTTGTATTTTAGTAAAAATGTGAAAGTAAGATTTACAGAGGGTATAGTTATGATCGGTTTTGTGGAATGTCAGTGACAATTTACCAATGTACACAAATGTTGTATTGTTTACCATTCTTTGAAGGATAGAGTAATAACCTTTGTTTATAAGTATCTTTTCAAGGAGTTTATGTACATAGAAAGCAGGTGTATAAGAAGGTAAAAGTGTCATAGGCTGTTTCACAGTTTTTATTTTTGTTTTTTTTCTGCACCCTTCTAAACCCTGCGTGTCTTCCTCCAGTTTGTAATGAGGAGGAAGAAAAGGGGGGATGAGAGTGGTGAGAATGACAAATTTTCAAACCAATAATACTAACCGCTCTAATTCTAACCAAGTTTGTGCCAAGACTGTCTTTCTTTGATGGAATTTGATTTAGCAAGCAGCAGCCTGGTGAAGTAGGCTCCCATCCCAGATGCTAAGAACCTTTTTGTCAATGGTTCCAGGTATTACACCGCAGATGGTAAGCCACACACAGGTTATACAGTGACTAGAGGTCGACCGATATATCGGCCGATATTTGCCCATTTTTGATAAATCGGCGTTGGTCGATTATTATCAAAATTAGGCCGATATTTAACATTACCCGCCGTTCCTCCTCCCTTCTCCACACTCAGCGCGGCACTTGATGCTTGCCAGAGCCGCTGAGTGTGTGAAGCTGGCACGTAACAGAGAGGATCTGTCAGAATTGAGGTTGATGTCGGGGGTGGGTGGGACCCGGCCGCTATCAAACACTAGCCAATGGGATGGGATCTGGGCGAGCCGCTACGTGTATATGGCCCCGCCCCTTTTCTCAAGCAGCCCAACCATTGGCTGCTGTTTGATAGCTGCTGTTTGATAGCTGCTGGGTCCCACCCACCCCAGCCGGGTCCCACCCACCCCGACATTAATCTCAATTCTGACATCTCTGTTGTCAGTTTCACACACAGTTACTCGGCTTAGTGTGAAACCTGCCAGTGCCAATCAGTGCCATCTGTCAGTGCCACCTGCCACCCAGTGCCACCTACCAGTGCCTGCCAGTGCCGCTGCCAATCAGTGCCACCTGCCAGTGCCAACCAATGCCTGCCAGTGCCACCTCCAACCAGTGCCATGCCAAGCAGTGCCACCTGCCAGTGCCACCTCCAACCAGTGCCATGCCAAGCAGTGCCACCTGCCAGTGCCAATAGTGCCACCTGCCAGTTCCAAACCAATAGTGCCACCTGCCAATGCCTGCCAGTGCCAACCAGTGCCACCTTCCAGTGCCAACTAGTGCCACCTTCCAGTGCCACTGCCAATCAGTGCCAACCAGTGCCACTGCCAATCAGTGCCACCTGCCAGTTCCAACCAGTGCCATGTCAGTTCCAAACCAGTGCCACCTTCCAGTGCCAACCAGTGCCACTGCCAATCAGTGCCACCTGCCAGTGCCATCTGTCAGTGCCAGCCAGTGCCACCTGCCAGTGCCAATCAGCGTTATCTGTCAGTGCCCCCTGCCAGTGCCAACCAGTGCCTGCCAGTGCCACCGCCAACCAGTGCCACCGCCAATCAGTGCCACCTGCCAGTGCCACCGCCAATCAGTGCCACCTGCCAGTGCCAACCAGTGCCTGCCAGTGCCACCTGCCACCTCCAACCAGTGCCCCGCCAATCAGTGCCACCTTCCAGTGCCCCGCCAATCAGTGCCACCTGCCAGTGCCACGCCAATCAGTTCCGACTGCCAATGCCAATAGTGCCACCTTCCAGTTCCAAACCAGTGCCACCTGCCAATGCCTGCCAGTGCCAACCAGTGCCACCTTCCAGTGCCACTGCCAATCAGTGCCAACCAGTGCCACTGCCAATCAGTGGCACGTGCCAGTGCCACCTGCCAGTGCCAAACAGTGCCACCTGCCAGTGCCAACCAGTGCCATGTCAGTTCCAAACAGGTGCCACCTTCCAGTGCCAACCAGTGCCACTGCTAATCAGTGCCACCTGCCAGTGCCAGCCAGTGCCAATCAGTGCCACCCGCCTAAGCCAACCAGTGCCACCCGCCTAAGCCAACCAGTGCCATCTGTACTGAGGACATCAAGTGTGTGGTAGAGTGACAGGAGCAAGCAGGGAGGAGTGGAGTGGGTGAGGTCTTTTTTTTTTTTTTAAATCGGCCTAAAATATCGGCCACAAAAATCGGCATCATATATCGGCCATTGGCCTCCCCAATTTCTAAATATCGGTATCAGCATCGGCCAGAGAAAAACCCATATCGGTTGACCTCTAACAGTGACCACAGTCCCGATGTCTGGGTTATTGTCATATGAGGTTTGTTTGGAGGTCAACCAAAACCAGAGTTGTACTTTCCTCATTAGCTGTCACCTACATTCTCAGCTGATGGGGTGGGTGCAATCACTGTAACATGAACTTCAAAAGGTCCACCACAGGGTTCACGAGTCCCTCCTGGACCCTGACACAATAACCAGTTTACATTCTTTCCAACCAGGTGACTGGGTCATTGTAAAGAAGTTTGAGGGACAAGATCAGGCCAGCCACTGCAAGAAGCTGCTCAACTACACCAAAAGGATGAGGAGTATCTTTGTTTATTTATATTTTTAAAGTGTATTTTCCAACTAGCTAAGAAAGCAAACAGGACACATGGTGGGGTCTACTCTGAATCTCCACCGAGCTCTAGTGCCCCAGCGATGACGGCGGTACATGCTATATGTGACGTTCATATTGGTGTGAGGAGTTTTGACAAACTAGTAAAATCCAATCAGACACTTGTCAATTGAACTTAACGATACATTTCTAGAGGGTAAAATTAATTATTGTGAACAATATATGCAGCGCTAGCGACTAATTTTATAATGAAAAAATATATGTACGTTGACGCTGCTGTAAAAAGGTACTAGTACCTGATATATGAAAAAATAAAATAAAATAAAGACAGCGCTGGCTATGTGACTAAACAAATGAGTTGCAATAGCCATTGAGCTGTTGTAGGATACCATGGTCGCCAATCGTCCATGGTATCCTACATGGTATCCTACAACAGCTTAATGGCAGGAAAACGAAGAAAGAAAAGAAGAACAAGAGGGTGTAGAGGAGGGCAAAGGAAAAAGCAAAAGAGAAACTTAATGGAAGGAATTTTCAATCTTAGCGATGCTACTTTTTCACAGGATGAACTCAAGATTTTAGATCTAGGTCTCAAATTTGCCTTAGATAGGAATTTAAATAAATTTGATGTATTTATTGATTTTCAGAAGTTTATTAGAAAAATTAATATCAAAAAGTTTTTTTCCACCGGTAACCCTCCTAGGAATCCTGATGTAGAGGAGTATTCACATACTGCTCTAAAAAATAATTCTATTTTCAACCCTAAAATTGCTAACAATCATTTTGTGGGTGTTTTCAAGTCTTTGGTTGAGCAAGATCTGGATAGTTGTGCAACCAAGGAGATGTGACAGAGATCTAGAGAAGGGTTTGGAGACACTAGAAAAGAACAAAAATATAGTAATTAGATCAGCTGACAGGGGGGGGGGGGGTAGTGATACTGAACAAAACGGATTACTTGGAAGAACTGAACAGATTGATTAGTGACCAGGAAACATATGAAAAACTAAAGGGTAACCCTACAAAGAAATTTGAAGCTAAACTGAAAGATTTGATTAAAACAGCAAAGGAAGAAGGAATTCTTAAGAAGGAAGCCAGATATCTTGTTCCGGAAGCTCCACGGATACCCGTGATATATCAGTTACCAAAAATACATAAGAATTCAACAAAACCACCGGGTCGACCCATAGTCAGTGGAATCGGATCATTGTTCTCCAGGCTTGGGGAATATTTAGATTATTTTTTACAACCACTCACCAGGAAATATCCTTCTTATCTCAAAGACAGTAAGGATCTGATCGAACTTATTAGTCCAATGACTGTGGATGATAATTGCTTATTTGCAAGTATTGATGTCAACTCGCTATATACCAACATCCAGCAGAAGGATGCCCTCTCAGCTGTCAAATGGGCATTGGGGAGTACTGACATCAAGCCTAAACAGCAAGAATTCCTCCTCAAAGCACTGGACCTGGCGATGAGTCACAATTTTTTTGGGCATTAAAAGGAATACTTCAGACAAGTGAAGGGTGTGGCTATGGGGGCCAAATACACCCCATCAGTAGCCAACCTCTTCATGAGCTTCTGGGAAAGTCAAGCCAGGGCTTGACAAATTTGCGTGGAATCTAGGAGCCAGCTAAAAAAGTTAGGAGCCAGGTTTTTTTTTTTTTTAAACGACCGACAAAGCTTAATTTTCAATATAAAAATTAACCAATCTTAAATTTACACAGAGACGACTAGAACGAATGTGACTGCTTTTATTTCCTGCCATGCAGGGACATAAGACCGCCATATTCCCGCTAAGGATCCAATCAGGTCCGCCTGAAAAACTGACAGGCGAACCTGATCAAACAGCCCGTGTGAAAGGGGCCAAGCAGGGAGATGACAAATAATAAATTCATTTTAATGAACCACTTCCTTCCCGCAGGACGACTATATACGTCCTGTCTTTGAAGAGAAATACCGTTGTTTGGTAGCAGCTAGCTACCATAACCCCAGTATTCTCTTTAAGAGCCGGCGGTTCTCTTTCAGATAAAAGTGGTCTCTGCAGCAGATTCGCAGCGAGATCACTTTAAATCGGCGGCAGGAGAGGGGCCCCCCCTACCGCCGCGCTCCGGTGCCCTTCACCGCTTACCGTGGCCGTCGGTAACGGCGGAGGCGATCCGGATCTATCCCTGGCCTGACGTGGAGACGAGTGAGAGGAAGATGGCCCCCACCCGTCTCCAAGTCATTGTAGGGCGGAAGCGACGTCAAATCGTCACTTCCACCCATAGCTCTTAAAGGGACATTTTATTATTTTTTTTTTCAAATGACAATTTTTTTTTTTTTTTAATGCATTTTAGTGTAAATATGAGATCCAAGGTCTTTTTGACCCCCAGATCTCATATTTAAGAGGTCCTGTCATTTTTTTCTATTACAAGGGATTTTTACATTCCTTGTAATAGGAATAAAAGTGACTTTTTTTTTTTTTTTTAAAGAACAGTGAAAAAAAAAGTTAAAATAAGAAAAAAAAAAAAAAAAAATTAAATGTGCCCCATCCCTTGTAATAGAAATAAAAGTGACACCATTTTTTTTTTTTTTTAAACAGTGTAAAAATAAAAAATCAAAAGTAAAATATATAAGAAAAAAAAATAATTTTTTTAAACGCGCCCCGTCCAGCTGAGCTCGCTTGCAGAAGCAAAATGCATATGTGAGTAACGCCCGCATATGAAAGCGGTGTTCAAACCACACGTGAGGTATCGCCACGATCGGTAGAGCGAGAGCAATAATCCTAGTTTTGGACCTCCTCTGTAACTCAAAACATGCAACCTGTAGAATTTTTTTAAACGTCGCCTATGGAGATTTTAAAGGGTAAAAGTTTGTCGCCATTCCACGAGCGGGCGCAATTTTGAAGCGTGACATGTTGGGAATCGATTTACTCGGCGTAACATTATCTTTCACAATATAAAAAAAATTGGGCTAACTTTACTGTTTTCTTATTTTAATTAAAAAAAGTATTTTTTCCCAAAAAAGTGCACTTGTAAGTCCGCTGCGCAAATACGGTGTGACAGAAAGTATTGCAATGACCGCCATTTTATTCTCTAGGGTGTTAGAATAAAAAATATATATAATGTTTGGGGGTTCTAAGTAAAGGGAAGGAGATGAGCAGGCAGTGAAAACAGGCAGGGGAAGCTCCATTAACATTGGTGGATGTCTTGTCATACCAACGGCCACTACCAGAGGGCGCCCGATTGCAGAAGGAACCATAGGACTGCAGTAGGCCGCAAAGCCGGGGCCTCAATTACCGGCGCGGCCCAACGCGATCACCGGGAGGGGGGGGGTGTCGAACGGACACAGGACACCCCAGCTGTGCCGCCCCAGGTCGTAAATTCTAGTCGCAAATGCGACCTGGCGCCCGGGGTTTGTCGAGCCCTGAGTCAAGCTATTTATCAATATTAATATACCGGAGCTTAGACTCTATAAAAGATACATAGACGATATTTTAATAATTTGGGCAGGATCACCAGAATCTTTTTTTGAATTTTTGAGAAAAATGAGTGCCAATTCTTTTAACATCTCCTTCTCTGAAAACTTTAGTTATCGAGAGATTAATTTTTTGGATCTTACGATCTTCAAAGAGGGTAATAAGTTATGTACGCGCACTTATTTCAAAGAGGTTGATAGGAATGGGTACATTCCATTAAATAGTTGTCACCATCCGAGATGGCTGAGAGGCATCCCTAAAAGCCAAATGCTCGGAGTCAGAAGAAATTGTAGCAAGGAGGAGGATTACAATTTTCAGGCTAACGTTATTTTTGAACGATTTCATGCTAAAGGTTATAAATTGGAAGATCTAAAACGAATCAAGAAAGTTGTTGGTGAGATGGATAGAAAAGATCTATTTAAACCGAAAATAAAAAGGGAACATGACTTTGGGATAGCATTTATAACTGGCTTTAACAGACAGTATCGAGACTTTGAAAAAATGATCAAAGAACATTGGCCTTTATTATTGGAAGATGGAGATTTGAAGAAAATCCTACCTACTCAGCCCAAATTCATCTACACCAAGCCACCCACGCTCAGATTACAACTGGCACACAATGTTGTAAACCCACCTAGGAAGTTGTGCACCTTTTTGGATCGGACTGGGTTTTACAGTTGTGGAAGATGCATGATGTGTAGGACTTCAAAATTTCTTAAGAAAAAAATCACTCACTTCAAGTCTTTTTCTGAAGGAAGATCTTTTGAAATTAAAAAGTTTATAACATGTAGCACAACACATGTTACATATTTGCTGTCCTGTCCGTGCAACCTACAATATGTGGGTAGAACCACTAGACAGTTAGGGGTTAGACTCAGAGAACATGTTAACAGAATCAAAAAAGGATATAAACATCATGGTCTCTCAAATCACTTCAGGCTGTTTCATAATAGGGACCCTAGCTCATTAACTTTTTGTGGTATTGATAAAATTGAGGACCATTGGCGAGGCTCCAATCTTAAGAGAGCCATCTCCCAGAATGAGACCCAATGGATCCATAGGCTTTGTACCTTGAACCCCTATGGCCTCAATATCGAGCTAGATCGATATTGTTTCCTATCCAATTGGTGACATAGGTGGATCATGGTTACCTATAACATTGTTTCCTTTGATCCCTACTGAATATTTATGTGCAGAGTGACCTAGTCGGGTTTGTTGTTCCTGACTGGTCACCTTTCCTTCTATATGGTTTACATATTTTTTGTATTATTATTTCACTATTAATATTTTTTGATTTTTTGATTTTACGAGTCGACGTAATATCCGGCTCATGTCCTAAACCAGTGACGCTGCTTCCTGTTCCCGTGGAACGCACGCTTACAGCGGCGAACGCGGAAGTTTCTCTGAATGCCTGTTCACCACTTGATTCTTGTGAGTAGCGCTACTATGCACAATTGATATTCTGTCTCCGCAGTACTTCACCATAGTTTTTTATTATTTTCTTTATGGGTGATCATGGAAATCCCGCAACCTGAAGCATACATCTTATGAACTATGATCCAGGGTCATCTTCCTTGCCTCCATTGAACCACAGCTTATCAGCATATCAGGTGACAGACTGTTTATCATAGGCTGAAGGATTGCTCTCATCATTGATTAATAGGATTGTTTTTTGCCAACATACGTGGCTTAATAATATTTTTTGATTTAATGTACCTACATATTTCTAGGACTTTCATATCAATGGGTATTCATTTTGTATAATTTTATTATTATTGCACAGTTTTTTCACATAGCAGCGGTAGTGCATACAGTATTTCTCATTATAGGGTCAATCGCTGGCGCTGCATACATTGTGGGATTGTTCTTTTGCCAATATTTGATTATTATAATTATTTCCTTTATAGTCTATGGCATCTATGGCATCTGCATATGTTTAGCACTTGTATCAATTTCATATGATCCTAATGCTATTGCACATTTGTTTATACACATAGCCAGCGCTGTCTTTATAAAATTAATTATTATTTTAACAATAGCTCTGGTTCTTGCCAGCTTTGGTATCGGGATAACTAGGTAGCCCACAAGTGTGCTTCAACTTTAGTTTGGTATTAATACGGATCTACAGCTTATAAGGTAATTTCCCTAAGGCAAGAGGTTTATGTGTGCTGGTGAAACTCATCCCAGCATCTTATGTCGCGGCCGATCATGAGGATCTGATGGCGAGAGAGAAGGTAAGAATGGCAGGGACAGCAAGAAGGGAATTGCTTGTACACAGTGGGGGCTTGAGCTTATGAAACGATTTAACAATTTCTCATCCATTGAGGATGGGATGTTTCATGTAACTGTTGAAGCTAAAAGGAAGTTCCCACAGTCCAAGGGGGTTTTTTGGAAATTCAGAACTAAAGTATGTTATACCTGGATTGAGGATTCCAGTGACAAAGTTCAGGCCCATATGGATAAGGTTAGATCCCTGCAAGGCAAAGCCAGAGCTATAGCTAGTGAAAGTTGGAATCCTTTTAGGGGTTTGGGAAACTTTGGGGATTTTTTATTTTCCATCGGATCATGGTTGAAGGAAGTAGGGGTGTATATACTCATGTTGTTTTTATTTCTATTCCTTCTATATGTCGTGATGAGGTGTTCATGATACCTGGTTGGACGCGTGACCAGTGCCCGAGCAGATGACCACATCTACTTCACCGAGATGAGACGCCCCGAAGCCCAGCCCACGTACAAGACACAGAGGATCCCAGACCGACCAGCGATTACTACAGCTCACCATGTCGTGTCCTCCTTATAAGTCATTCCTCCTGAAGAACAGAGTCTACATGTCAAGCCGTGTTTTCCTTTTTTTTATGGACTCATATGGACTGTAAGGACTGATACATTTCCAGGTGTAGGAAGAAGATCAAGATTCATCGAGGGACACATGGGAGGATATGACAAAGAGGAGGAGCTGTTGTGGAAAATTTTCTTAATGTATGTTGTCAGATGCCCCCCAGTGTCAGTTTTGCTGCATTACTCTCATGTGAGGATATTCGCACATACAGACGCTGGTGGAAGACCATTGGATGCGGAAACCTTCCCGTGGACACGGCGGATCTGTTTGCTCTTTTAAGGATGTCTCTTTATGCCTCTCCAAGGGATTGGCCACTCTATGGCGACCGCATTTCAACTGCTAAGTAAGCAAGTCTGTGTACTTTGGGAACCATAGCATAACCATACAATATTATGGCCCACTGGGCCATGGTATAGTACGGTTTGCATCACTGGTAGCAGTGGGAGTGTGCACACGGTTGTGTTCAAAACCATGTGCTTGCCGCATGGTTTTGCACACCACCGTCTGCACACGTCACTACTGCATTTCTATTTGATTATATGCATGTGTGTCATTGGTTCTTTTGAATGAATACAAGTGTATGATTGGCTGATTCTGAAGTCAGTAGCCTCTTTTGTTATCCATGTATTTAGTATAAATAAAAGCCACTTGGCTACCTGTTCAGGATTTTTTACTGAGCTTGAGGTGACACCAACGTCTGTTTGTGTTACTTGGAGAGAAAGAAAGGCGCGCTTTCCTGGCATTATATAAGAGAGCTTTTTGTGCTTTTAAGCGCAAAGAAATTATATACTTATAGAGAGAAGCTTAGATTTTCCTTGACAATGACCATTGCACCCACCCTCTTTTCCACTGATGCTCACTGTACCCTCCCACTTTTTCACTCATAGCCACTGCACCCTCCCACTTCTCCACTGATGGCCACTGCATCTGCTCATATCTCTTCTGATTGTAACTGTACCTGCCCCCCTCTCCATAGATGGCCACTGTACCCTCCCACTTCTCCACTGATGGCCACTCCATCTACCCACTTTTCCACTGATGGCCACTGCATATACCCATATCTCTACTGATAGTAACAGCACCTTCCCACCTCTCTACAGATTATCACTGTACCCTCCCACTTCTCCACTGATGGTCACTGTACCTTCCCAATTCTCCAGTTATGGCCACTGCATCTGGCCACTTCTCCACTGACGGTCACCGTACCCTCGTGAAATCTGGCCATTTGTCCACTGATGGTCACTGTACCCTCCCAATTCTCCACTTATGGCCACTGCATCTGCCCACTTCTTCACTGATGGTCACTTTACCCTTCCACTTCTCCACTGATGGCCACTGCATCTGCCCACTTCTCCACTGATGGCCACTGTACCCTCCCACTTCCCCACTGATGACCACTGCATATGCCCACTTCTCCATTGATGGCTACTGCATCTGCCCACTTCTTCACTGATGGACACTGTACCCTCTCACTTCCCCACTGATGGCCACTGCATCTGCCCACTTCCCCACTGATGGCCACTGCATCTGCCCACTTCTCCAATGATGACCATTGTACCCTCTCACTTCTCCAATGATGGTCACTGCACAAATGCACTTTCCCTCCGCTGACAATCATTGCATTCACATATTCAGATACATTTTTTATTTTCAAAACCTAGATGCAGGACCGGGACAAGGGTTGGGCAGGAGGGATAGCTGTGCTGGGCACTGTGGTATCATGTGAGGTTGGGGGCGCTGTGAGGAGATTTGTGTTGGGAGGGGGAATTTGAGGGGCAGCAGGGGGTAAGAACTATTCTAGGGGGCAATTTTTGTGGGGAGGGAGGTGCTAGGCATAGTGATTTAGGGGGATTTGTGTTAGGAGGGGGGATTTGGGGGGGTTGTGCTAGGAGAGGTGATATGGTAGAGGGGGAGGGGGATTGTGTTAGGAGGGGATTTTTTTTGTGCTAGTAGGGATTATTGAGGAGTATGTGGGCTAGGAGGTGAAATTTGGGAAGGTGGATGATTTGTGTCAGGAGAAGGTCTGGAGGGAACATTTGGAGTGGGGGGTGTACTCGGAGAGAAAGTATGTGGGATTTTCAGGATAGAGGATTTGTGCCAGAAGAAGTGATTTGTTTGGAGGAAACATTTGTGCTGAGAGGGGATTTCTGCAGGGGGCACGGATTTGTACTGGGAGGAAAGGGAATTTATGTTTAGAGGGTAGGCATGCAGATTACTGCTCAATTTTGTTTTTGAGGGGGGGGCTCGCTGACAAATAATGCCCATACATCATGGGGAGGGGGAGCAGTTTGGCATGTTCGTCCTGGACTCTAGATGACGTTGTCCCGGCACTGCACAGATGCAATCAAAATAAAAGAAAGCAGCTTTTTCATGATGTACTAATTTAGAAATGGTTATGTTACACTATGTGATTTATTATTGCCCTGTGTCTTTAAGCTCTGTTCCCTTCTGTCTAGCTGAACTCTCTCTCCCACCATAGTTCTGTATATTCCCCTCCAATACTACCATGCTGTAACATCTTTCCATGTGGCTTACAACACCAACGTTTTTCTACCTATGAATATCCATGATTAAACGGAACATTAGAAAGGATGCATTGTCTGTCTCGGCAGTGGGTTTATTCATTGAGTTAAGCTGTCTGAATTGATGCAAGGGATAAATGGAACACCAGGTCTTGTAAGCCATATATGAAGCTGGAGATAAAGTTTATGGCCTTGTAGTTGAGTCAGAACAGTAGAAAAACTGAGTTTCACAGCCTAATTACAAGATTTCGGCATGTCATTACTGATACAGACAAGATTTACTGCTCTCATTGCAAGAAAGAATAAGAGAGCAGAAGGTGGAAGCTTCATAACCTGAGTCCAGGCTGCATGGTATCATATTACAGCACACAGATCCTGCCTGCTTATAACTCAGTCATCTGCCATGAATTACCACAACTCTGAATGTGAACTCACAGCAACCCGAGCACAAGACCCTGAGCCAACTGACTTACTCAAACGCTCAGTCAAACCTACTTGGAAAGTAATGGAAAATTATGAAGCTTTAAGAACTGAATTGTCAAATAACTACTGACACTAGAGGGCACCATTAAACAACTTTCTGCCTCATATGAGCTCTATCAGTTTACCAGTAACAAGTTCATTAATGTCTTACAAAGTATGAACACGGAAGGTTCACTGGAGGAATTAAAGAGCTTTAAGGTTCTTAATCTAGAAAGAGACAGTTTTATCCAGCAAGCCAAATTAAAGGCAGAAGCAAAGATAAAGCTGCTACAGGACACTGCATCTTACAGATCTGTTTCCACCAGACGTTCTAAAAAGTCTTCTAGATTCCATAGTTCAAGATACTCAACACTCAATGAGCGACTTATTAGTGCCCACGCTGAAGTGGAAGCCAGCAAGGTGCAGGTCGCATATGCAGAAAAGAGAGCAGAGTTGGACGCTCAGAGAGCACATCAAAGAGCAGAGTCAGAAGCTCAGACAGCACTTCAAAGAGCAGAGTTGGAAGCTCAGACAGCACGTCACAGAGCAGAGTTGGAAGCTCAGACAGCACATCAAAGAGCAACAATGGAAACCCAAAACGAACAGTGTAAACATGACGCAGCTTTGGCAAAGCTAAGGGTCCTAGAGCAAGCTATCAGTGCAGACGAAGGTGCAAGTGAGAAAGACAGCATCAACCTAAACCTAGCAGATATGGAAGATCCCCTCAAACACACTAAAGACTATGTCCTAAGCCACTGCAGTGCACACTCAGTCGTCTCCAATGCTCCTGACAACATAGAGACTCCTTCACAGCTTCAAGTCGTAGAAGTTCCAGCAACTTCCTGCACACAAAATCACTCCAGTGCATTTCCTGCCTGCCTACCTAACCTTCCTTCTTACGTCACGGAGCATCAGTGTCGGTACAGTCTTAAATCAACATACCATTGGAACAACTGACTTCAAACAAGCAACTCACCTGAATGCATCTGCTGCACCATATTTCCCTGTGTCCTTTAACAACAATGCCAAAGATAGCGCAATCAGCACCATTCAGCCAACAGCATCTCGCATAAAGGCAGAGACAACTGAGACAGCAGAGTTTGTGAGGTACATACTTCGCAGAGAGCTCACAAAGACTGGTCTTACAAGTTTTGATGACCAACCTGAGAACTACAGAAGTTGGAAATGTGCTTTCAGAACTGCAATCAGTGATCTTGGCATTACAGCTGCTGAGAATTGGATCTGCTGATCAGATGGCTTGGTCCTCTATCTACTGCATGTGTTAAGCCATTAAGATCGGTTTTCATGGACAATCCAACAGCAGGCCTCACAGCAGCATTGGAATCGATTAGAGCAAAGTTATGGCAGTCCAGGAGCTATAGAAAATGCTTTGTTCATGTGTCTGGAAACTTTCCAAAAGATATCTGGTAAGAACAACAAGGAGTTTCAGAGACAGAGTGACCTTCTCCTTGAGCTTCAGCTAGCCAAGGCAGACCGAAAACTACCTGGACTCAGTTACCTTGACACTGCAAGAGGGGTAAACCCAATCGTCTCAAAGCTCCCATATGGTTTGCAAGAGAAATGGTCTGCACTAGAGTCATCATACAAAAAAGAGAACAAGGTTTCCTTCTCTCCATTCTCTTTCTTCTGCGAATTCATCAGGAAAATTGCAGAGATCAAGAACGAAGAAGTTTTTCCTACGGTGAGTACAGTCTCTTCTCACCCTTTCCTTATGCCACGTACACACAATCAGAATTTTAGCCAGCAAAAGACCGATGAGAGCTTTTCATCGGAAAATGTGACCATGTGTATGCTTCATTGGAATTTTTCTGGCCGAATTTCCGCCAGAAAATTTTTGAGAGCATGTTCTCAATTTTTCCGACAGAAATAGTTTCTATCGGAAATTCTGATCATCTGTAGCAATTCTGACGCGCAAAATTCCTACTCATGCTCAGAAACAATTTGACGCATGCTCGGAAGCATTGAACTTTATTTTCGTGGCTCGTCATAGTGTTGTACGTCACCACGTTCTTGATGGTTGGAATTTAGTGTGACCGTGTGTAGGCAACACAAGCTTGAGCGGAATCCCATCAGAATTCCGTCGGAAAAACCATCCAAGGCTTTTAAGACGAGAATTCCGATCGTGTGTACGTGGCATTAGAGTACCAGTCTTCAAGACAACTATAGAAACCGTAGGCCCAGTATTCATGAAAAAGACTGACATCCTTCCCACTCCTACCACAGTTGTGGCCATGAACAAACAGAGTAGGAATATTGAAAACCCTAACAGAGAATGTCCCATTCACAAGAAGCCACACACCCTCAAAAAATGTATTGGCTTTAGGAAAAAGCCTCTTGAAGGGCGTAAGGAGCTTTTAAAGACATTTAGGGTATGTTTCAGGTGCTGTGCTTCTACAGAACATTTTTCAAAGGACTGTAATGTGTCCATCAAGTGCATAGAGTGTGGCTCTGAAGAACATGTGCAAGCCCTCCATCCGCTTGAGCCCAGATCCGCACAACCTGCTAACTCTCCTGCCAGGTTAACGCATGGTGGGTAGAATACAGACCATGTGCCTAAATCTACCATCATTTCTGCATCCTGCACTGAAGTTTGTGGAGAAGACGGCTGTGACAAGTCCTGTGCTAAAATATGCTTGGTTAACATATACCACATGGATCAACCAGAAAAGACTCTAAAGGTGTATGCTATCTTAGACGATCAGAGCAATAGATCACTTGCAAAATCAGAACTGTTTAATCTATTTGAAATAAAAGCCGAAGCTCATCCTTACACCTTGGGTACCTGTAGTGGAACTATAAAGGTTTCTGGAAGAAGGGCTCATGGACTCATGGTATCTTCTCTCAAAAGGTAACTTGCAATTACCCCTACCTACACTTGTTGAGTGCAATCAGATACCTGCTAACATGGAAGAAATCCTTACTCCAGCTGCTGCTTTCCACCACCCTCACCTGAAGGTAATAGCAAATGAGATACCGCCGCTTGACAAAGATGCTCAAATTCTTCTTCTGTTAGGAAGAGACATCCTAAGAGTTCACAAGGTACACAGACAAGTCAGTGGACCCCCAGATGCCCCATTTGCCCAGCGTATGGATCTAGGTTGGGTCATCATAGGAAATGTCTGTATAGGAAAAATTAAGAGACCTACCAACATTTCGTCATTCAAGAAAAATGTTCTGCCAAATGGCCGAAACACCTACTTTGAGTCATGCCCACATCACTACTGGGTGAAAGAGAAGAAAGCCAGCCATGAATGGCAACATGGTATCTCAAGTAACAAAAGCCCTTTCTCCTGCCACGATGACGACTTTGACTCTACAGTGTTTAATGCAACCAGTGTAGATGACATACTGGCTCCTTCAATGGAAGACAAAGAATTCATCAAGGTAATGGACAATGAGTTCTTCCAAGACGACTCCAATAACTGGGTAGCACCCCTAACTTTTTGTCTCCTAAGAGAGAAATTGCCCAACAGCTTGCAGCAGGCCATCAGTAGATTCTCCTCCTTAAAGCGAAACTTAAGCAGGAAACCAGAGATGCAAAAGCACTTTGTGAACTTTATGCAAAATATATTTGACAGAGATCATGCAGAGCCTGCACCCCCATTTAAGGAGGGAGAAGAATGCTGGTACCTTCCATCCTTTGGCGTGTATCACCCACGCAAACCAGAGCAAATCAGAGTTGTCTTTGATTCCAGTGCTCAGCATGAAGGTGTTTCTCTTAACAACATGCTGCTTATGGGGCCCAACTTGAACAACAGTCTAATAGGAGTCTTGATTCGCTTCAGACAAGAGCCTGTAGCAGTAATGGCCGACAGTCAACAGATGTTTCACTGCTTTATTATCAGAGAAGACAGCAAAAACTACCTCAGGTTTCTATGGCACAAAGACAATGACATCAACAAGGAAGTTATAGACTATCGAATGAAGGTACATGTCTTCGGTAACAGTCCTTCCCCAGCAGTGGCAACTTATGGTCTAAGGAGAGCAGCTCAGACTGGAGAAGAAGAATATGGATCTGATGCTTGTCAATTTGTTGAAAGGAACTTCTACGTTGACAACGCACTCAAGTCTTTTCCAACCGCTAAAGAAGCAATTGATCTTCTCACCAGAGCAAAGGAGATGCTGTCTATAGTAAACCTTAGACTGCACAAAATGATATCCAACAGCCAGGAACTTACAAATGCCTTTCACTCTGAGGACTATGCCAGTAGTCTAAAAACCTTGATTTAGGTATAGATGTGCCTCCTGCACAGCGAAGTCTGAGTTTCTTGTGGAACATCAAACGAGACACATTCACCTTCCAAGTGTCAACTTGTGACAAAACCTTCACTAAGAGAGGAGTCCTGTTGGTGGTGAATAGCATCTATGACCCACTGGGTTTCCTTGCTCGAGTTACTATTCAAGGTAAGATTTTGCAGTTATCTCCTGAGAACATAGACTGGGATACTCCTTTGCCTAGTGAGAATTAACACAAGTGGGAAAGGTGGATATATTCTATGAGTCACTATAAAAACTTCAGATCTCCCATTGCTATGTTCAAGGTTCCACTTCAACTGCTAACTGGAGAGAGATTCATATTTTCTCTGATGCATCAGTTGAAGCTATTGCTACAGTAGCCTATTTGAAGACCTCTGAAATGAAGAGAATCACACTGTAGTTTTGTCCTAGGCAAGGCAAAACTCACTCTCAAACCTGCACATACCATACCAAGACTTGAACTTTGTGCAGCCGTGCTAGCAGTAGAAATTGCCGAAGTCATATGAAGTGAAATGGACACTAGAATTGATTCTTTCACCTTCTATACAGACAGTAAGGTAGTACTTGGTTACATATACAACCAAACAAAACAATTTTATGTGTACGTCAGCATCAGGGTTGAACGTATTAAGAGATTCTTTCTACCAAGTCAATGGCTTCACGTTCCCACTAAACTCAACCCATCTGACTGTGGTACCAACTTTGTTGGAGCATGTAAAGAGCTACAATTGGACAATTTCCTGGCTAACAATGGATGTACTTGGTTGTTTAATCCCCCACATTCTTCACACATGGGAGGATCCTGGGAACGAATTATTAGAGTAGCACGTAGAATTCTTGACTCCATGTTGCAGACTTACAAGTCTTTACCACTCACCCATGATACTTCGTCTACCTTTCTCGCTGAAATGTCTGCCATAGTGAACGCAAGAACTTTAGTGCCAGTATCTTCAGATCCCAATGCTCCAGTGATCTTTACTTCAACTTCGCTTCTTACTCAAAAGATTGGGACTGCTGTAATATCTTCAAGTGGGATCAAACCCAAGGATATCTACAGGCGTCAATGGAAGCAGGTGCAGCATTCATCCTTCTAAAAGACAAGGAAGTTTGTCGGAATGAGCGGCCTATGGGTCTTTTTACTAAAGTTATGCCCAGTGACGATAACAAAGTCCGGAAGGTAGAAGTCAAGGTAACCAAGGGAGGATAGACACAAACCTTTACTGAAGCCTCTATGTGGCACGCGCCTCTGCGGCATCACTCAGGAGCCGATGCGCATGCCCAGTGGGCGCGATGTCCGCCGGGCACCCGCGATTGCCTGTCACACAGCAAGGATGTGGATCTGTGTGTGTAAACACAGATCCACATCCTGACAGGTGAGAGGAGACCGATCCGCGTGTTTCCAGTACAGAGGAACACCGATCGGTCTCCTTCCCTTGTGAGTCCCCGCCCCCTACAGTTAGAATCACTCCCTAGGATACACAGTTAACCCCTTGATCGCCCCCTACTGTTAACCCCTTCCCTGCCAGTCACATTTACACAGTAATCAATGCATTTTTATAGCACTGATCATTGTATAAATGTGAATGGTCCCAAAATAGTGTCAAAAGTCTCCGATATGTCCGCCGCAATGTCACAGTTATAATAAAATCGCAGATCGCCGCCATTACTAGTAAAAAAAAAAAATAATAAAAATGCCATACATTTATCCCCTATTTTGTAGACGCAACTTTTGTGCAAACCAATCAATATATGCTTATTGTGATTTTTTTTACCAAAATATGTACAAGAATACATATCGGCCTAAACCGAGGAAAAAAATTAGTTTTTTTATATTTTTTATATTTTTTGGGGGATATTTATTATAGCAAAAAAGTAAAAAAAATATTGGGGGTTATTTACGAAAGGCAAATCCACTTTGCACTACAAGTGCAAACTACAGTGCAAAGTGCACTTGAAATTGCACTGAAAGTGCACTTGGAAGTGCAGTCACTGTAGATCCGAGGGGGACATGCAAGGAGAATAAAAAAACAGCATTTTAGCTTGCACATGATTGGATGATAACATCAGCAAAGCTTCCCCTCATTTCAGATCTACCCCTTGGATTTAAAGGCAACTGCACTTCCAAGTGCACTTTCAGTGCAATTTCAAGTGCATTTTGCGCTTGTAGTTTGCACTTGTAGTGCAAAGTGGATTTGCCTTTCATAAATAACCCCCATTGTATTTTTATCAAAATTGACGCTCTATTTATGTTTATAGCACAAAAAATAAAAACCGCAGAGGTGATCAAATACCACCAAAAGAAAGCTCTATTTATGTGGAAAAAAAGGACATCAATTTTGTTTGGGCGCCATTTTGCATGATCGCGCAATTGTCATTCAAAATGTTACAGCACTGAAATCTGAAAATTGGCCTGGGCAGGAAGGGGGTAAAAATGCCCTGTACTGAAGTGGTTAATACAACCACATTAAAACATAAAACAGTAATACTGGTAACACACAAAGCAATTCCATGGAATGCCAACAGTGGTGAGCCCAGGTTTGGTTCAGCAAACGTTACTGAAGTTCGGAATCTGAACCCTATTATGTATTCTGTTACATATTTTTGATAAAAAATCTCATAAAGTGTATATTGATTGGTTTTTACAAAAGTTATAGTGTCTACAAACTATGTTAATATTTTAATGGAATTTTTATTTATTGAATTCAAATCGCACACTAACTGACACTTTTGACATTTTTTGGGGAACCAGTCATACTAATACAGTGATCAGTGCTAAAAATATGCACTGTCACTGTACTAATGACACTGGCTGGAACGGGGTTAACATCAGGGGCAATCTGTGTGCCTAGCTGGTATTTCAGTGTAGTGAGGGAGGTGCTTTTTACTAGGGGAAGACATGGATCAGTGTTCCTGCTTTACAGGTGTAGCGCTGGTAGATTTCTTATCTACCGCTTATATGTAAATTTAGTGGGTTATCTGTGCTGTACATAGTTCAAATTTAATCTAGGGCTAAATTAGCCTCTGTTCCAGCATTGGCTGTGTTGCGTGCAGTTCCGCACTGTTGCCTGTGGGTGTCGCTGTCACCATAGGTCACTGTTGGAAAGCAACAAGCTGAAGTATATTGAGTGCTCTTCTTTCTCGGAGGCAACTCAGCAGAGGTGGTCCGCTGCTGTGCACTCTGGGAGAGGGTACTTAAGGGGCAGACGCCATTTTTCTTCCTCTTTCACCTGATGGCCCTCCTGGCCTAAAGGTATGTGAAGAGTCAGTTCTACCTCGTGGCCCTCCAGGCCGGAGGGTTGCGTTGCTGCAGTTGTGCAAGTGGGCCCAGAAGTCTGTCTGGGGCCTACTACTACGGAGATGGTCCTGTGCTGTCTGTCCTGCGGGAAGAAGCTGGACAATTGAGAAGACCCAGGGGAGGACCTGTCTTAGGAGAGGACCGAGCGGAACACTGGTATCTCAAGAGGGGCCTGGCGACTCAATTGAAGGATGCATCTTAATCTAACCTATCGCACAAGTACTGCCGGGTCGGCTTAAGGGTTCTTGTACTGTGTTGCTGTTCATCTAAAACTACTATGTCCTGTGGCAGGGGATCGTACAGTTAAACTGTTCTTCTCAAGTCTGTGGCAGAGACTTTTTGTTCGTGCTACATTCTGGCTGCTAGGTCAGTGAGAGAAACCTATCCGGGTGAGCAAAGATTTAATCTTGGACTGAAGGTATATTCGTCCCCGAGATTTAAAATCTCGGGGACGAGTAAAAGTCCTCAGTGATATAAAGAAAAAGGTATTTGAACCTCCCCTCAACTCTTCTTCTACCTCTTTCCTGCTACTTCTTCAAGTTCCTTCCTATTAAAGCATTGAAAAAGTGCTAAAGTGACTGGTGAATACATTGTCAGAGACAAAGCTCAACATGGACTCTAAGTTCTGGTATTGGTGAAATTAAAGGTAAAAAGGTGATGGTAACAGCCCGATTTAACTCAGCAGCTCCTAATGGGGTTAGTGCTACACAGGAACACAAGATCTAAGCCTTCCATACTGACAGAACGACAATCTGCCTTGTTTACATAGACAGACTGCCATTCTGCCAGTGTACACAACGATCAGCGGGTGGCAGCAGACATCGGAACCGTGGGTCCCGCTGATCAGCTCCTGCTGTGTAGAATCACAGTGGGAGCAAGCCGCCAGCAGCACGTACTCGCACCCGATACCCGGAAGTGCAAAATCACACATACATACATATATATACACACATACACACATACAATCTTACGCAGTGTAACAGTAAATGTGCTATAGGGAGGTCGGCAAGTGGTCAATGACCCTGTAATATGTTTTTCATAAAATAATGTCTAATGCCCTGTACACACAATCAGACATTGATCGGACACTCGGAAAACAAAATCCATGGATTTTTTCCAACGGATGTTGGCTCAAACTTGTCTTGCATACACACAGTCACACAAAGTTGTCGGAAAATCCGATCGTTCTAAACGCAGTGACGTAAAACACGTACGTCAGGACTATAAACTGGGCAGTAGCCAATAGCTTTCTTAATTTATTCTGAGCATGCGTGGCACTTTGTGCGTCGGATATGTGTACACACGATTGGAATTTCCGACAATGGATTTTGTTGTCGGAAAATTTTAGAGCAAGCTCTCCTTGTAACATCTTCTATGAGCTCCCTCGTTCCTTTTCCCCTCCCTTACATTTGTTTAGGAACAAGCAGTGCATGTTAGTTGATGTCATGCATATTGCTCTATGTACACTATTTATTCCATTATTCATCTCAGGAGCAAGCAAGACAGGATGGCTACATTGCTACATTGTTGGACCATGGAGAAAGCCATCCTCTAACAGGAAGCTGGATCACAGCAGCCAAAAAAAAAGACTTTTTTTGAGATATAAATACATACTTAACCACTTGCCGACCGCCTAACTTAGATATACTGTGGCAGAATGGCACGGGCAGGCAAAATCACGTATCTGATACGTGATTTGCCTCCCGCAGGCATTGCGCCCCCCCGGTGCCCAAGGTGGTCGGCATCGTTAGGGGAGTGATCTGTGCTGAGGGGGAGGCCACTCATTCGTGGCCACTCCCTCGCGATCGCTCCCAACGAATGACAATCTTCCTCTGCTGCTGTAATTTAAACAGCGGCAGAGGAAGTGATGTTGTCTCTCCCCGTGTCGGTCTTTTCGTTCCGGCGCAGAGGAGAGAAGACATCCAAGTAAGTGCACCAACACTACACGTACAGTAGAACACTCTAGGCACACTTTTCACCCCCCCCCCCCCCCCGATCACCCCCCTGCACCCCCTGTCACAGTGACACCAATAGCAGTTTTTTTTTGTTTTTTTTTACTGTATACTGCATTGGTGTCATTTGTGACAGTTATAAGTGGTAGGGCAGTTAGTGGTAGGCCCCTTTAGGTCTAGGGTACCCCCCTAACCCCCCTTAATAAAGGTTTAACCCCTTGATCACCCCCTAACTAACAGTTTTTTTGGTAGAGTTTTGATACAGTCGCCAACAGTCAGGAGCTTTTTTACCTGTGAGTCTCACTAGTGTACCACTAAATTTAGAGCCCAAAATGGTAAATAGAAGGTACACTAGTGAAGAGAAAGTCACTCATCTGTCAGATTCAGGCTCAGAATATGATCCTGTAGAGGACAACGGCTCCATGACAGATAGCTCTGACGACGAGTTGTGGTCCCTGCCAAGGTCAGGCGTACCAGACCCCGATCTTCTTCTGTCATTGATGTGCAAGAACCGCAGGTCCCTTTCCTTCTGGTGAACTGGCAAGCACCAGCGGCCTAGTACACCCTGGTCGTAGTCAATCCAGCACTGCAGTATCACGTGGTGACGTGGCGAGTCCCATAAGTGCAGTTCAAGCTGGTAAGGTGGCAAGCACAAGTAATGTCCCGCTGCCACCAAGAAGATGAACACAGGCCCGTCGTGCCCATAGTGCCCTTCCTGCTGCATTCGCCAATCCTAATTGGGAACCCACCACTTCTGCAGCACCCGTACTTCCCCCATTCACTGGCCAACCCGGCATTCAGGTGGAAACAGTTGATTTTAAGTCACTTGATTTTTATTCGCTGTTTTTCACCAAAGATCTCTATAGATCTATTGTGGACCAAAGCAATTTGTACGCTGGTCAACACATCGCCACTATTCCCCAGTCCTCCCTTGCCAGGGAATGGAAACCTTTCCCTCAACATGGGCATAACTAAAAAGAGTGAGTTGCGGTCATATTGGTCCACTGACCCAATTCACCATATGCCCTTGTTCTCTGCCTCCATGACCAGGGTACGATACGAGCAGATCTTGCGGTTCATGCACTTCAATGACAATGAACTCTGTAATTCTTGTGGAGACCCTGGATACGATCGGCTCTACAAAATTTGTCCCCTCGTAAACCACTTCAACCAACGTTTTAGAGACTTGTTTACTCCCCATCAAGTTGTCTGCGTTGACGAGTCCCTGATTAAGTTTTCTGGCCGCTTGTCATTCAAACAGTACCTTCCCAGCAAGCGTGCCAGATACGGGGTCAAGATGTAAAAGCT